>NC_083770.1:21559973-21619973 GCF_963514075.1 Conger conger | reverse complement strand
GACTGCACTGACTACGTGGGCTACCATACCTTCTAGATCCTTCCACAGCACGTCTGTCACGTCCATGGAAGAGTGCAATCCTGGGATTGTGTGCACTTCAGAGCCAAATCCTATCAACACTATGGACAATGTGATTATTTTAGGACAATTATTTAAAATCATCCCAGTGAGCAAAAGCACAACACATCTAGAGGGGTGGAAATGTAGACTGGGTGATATTTTGACCTAAACAATAATCTAGGTTAATAATAAAGCTCAAATTTTACCTGGATATACCTTGGCTATATTTCAGTCTTGTTTTAGAAACCTTTCACTCTTCACGCAAATGTACTCACTTAGATTGAGCACTTTTCACTACAATAAATGTTCACAGGGATTGAATTGTTGGTACAGAATGCTCAGAGAGGTGACAAAATGAGTCCATCCATTTTGATAACAGGCCTCGTGGACCAGGGAGCGGGCTCATTATTTCCATGTTATGGCCAACGTTAGGGTCTCTGAGCATGTATTAAAGCAGCCGTTTCAGATTCATCTCACACCATATTACTCCTCCCGTCCTCCTGCTTTATAACAAGCTCGACCAGTCCTCATTGACACACTGTTCACCCTAGCTTTGTTTTAAAATACTCAAAACCGGACATAACCACAGAGCCGTCCTGCTCGCTTGCCTAACGCGGTCTGAACACTGATAGTGTGAGGGAGTAGAATGCAGGAATCTTCCCAGGACTGTCACCGGCCCACGCACTACATTTCTAATTGGTTCCTCACAGTTCGCCTCAAGTTCGCTTCATTTCACGTAACTCGGAAAAGGTTGGATGAGCCCATGACGAAATGCTCTCGTACGGCAAGCGGCAAACATTCTCGACACCGATCCCGCGTACGAGACTTGAGTTTGCCAAGTCAAACTTCTTGTGGAAAGCTCTATGCGGTCCCTGCGCGGCGTCCCAAGTGCGTGGCGCTTCACGTTAGTTTCGCGGCGGCTGAAGTTCAGCCTCCGCGGATCAAAGTCCAGGGAAATATTGCCAAGATTGGCCTGAGCGTACTGGTATCGTACGTGTGTCCATTTAGTGCCTCAGCGTTCACTAACACGGCCATTACTGTCAGAGATCTTTAGTATTAGGTCTATTATGCGCCGTTCCCACAGGGCAGTGTGCTGGCTGTGAGGAATGCAGTGGGACATTGCCCATCATCCATCCCGGCCTCTCATGCCCGCCTCGGAGAGCCGGACGCGTGATCTGGACTCGTGAGCTCGACGCGTGATCACCGTCGCCCATTAAAAGTTCACACACAGAAGAAGGGAAAGTATGGGCCCATATAGAGTAAAACCCCAGAAGGACACAGACTCGGGCTGCTAAAGAACAGCAGCATGGCCTCTACCCAACTGTGTAAAACCAAAAAATAACATGTCCTAACCAGCATTTTAGTTTTATATTTAGACTTGAAATCTAACTTCTATGCTTTTTTTGCTAAATAGCAAAAAGTTTGCGAATGAGGTGAGACAGTTTGACTAATTTCAAGATTTGCCAATGGGGTAAGACAGTTTTACTTGTCAAGGAAAACGTAATTTAAAACCAGCTAGTATTTTCTACTTGAGAGAATGAAATAAGATATTAAGTCATATTACAAGATGAAGACTTAAGAGACTTAAGAAACTGTAATTTCATTGGCAGGAAAATGGTTTAAATGACCAACTCAAAGAGTGATAGTCTACTCATCAGGTTGGGAACAACTAAGTAAAACTGCTGTACAACATACCGCAACTACTATGTACTCATTTCCCTTAAATTAGCATGTGCTATTCCACAACCCTCTCCACCATGATCTGATCCAGTTTAATCTGGTTTTGGTCAAAGACTCTGGATATGCTGCTGTGAATGCTCATTTTAACGAGGATGAAAATGCAGTTGAGAATGCTGATACACGCTTCATCACAGAACCATATGGAAAAACAGGCACACATTCAAGATCTCTCTGCAAAGCACTTTTGTCCTTAACCTTAAATGAGGAATTTATGCAAGTGTTACATTTCTTTTTGTTCACACCTTTTTTTGTGAACTACACGGTTTGGCAAGTGATAATGTACAGTATATGTTTTATAAGCAAAGAAAAGTACCACTGTGTTTCTGAAAAGTACAGAAAAGACACGCACCGCATGCGGTTAGACTGAACATGGGCCTGGATTCAAATACGTGCTCGGTGAGTTCAGCAACACCAAACTGCAAGGAAACACATGCGCATGGACAGGGGTCCTCAGAATTACTTGAACATGGGATTTTCTGGGGTGGCGGGGCCCAATGTGAGATCTTTTCATGGGGCCCAATATCTCTGCTGGTGCTCCTGTTACACTGCACTCATCTGTATTATTATGTTGTGGACAGATGCTGATTGAATTGATTCTGCCCACATTTTCTTGTTAAATATATGTGTACTCTACTTTCAGTGTACTTTAGTGCATTAGACTTTGTGTAATACACTTGATGTGAATTGCTACTCAGCTAATCACAAACATGCTTGTGCCAAAGTGTAAGTAAGGGTTGTGGGAAGGCACGGAGCTTACCTTTCTGTACTTACTGTAATACAATGTGAAATCTGAAAACACAGAAAATAAAGTGTGAAAGTGCTGATTATTTCAAAGTGGAACAAGCATTTTTGTATGCCTGTAGTACAATCATTTACAACCAACAATAGTTAGGGATTGCTATACAAAGGAATACACTAGCAGGTTACCTTCCTAATACACACACACACACACACACAAAATAAATAAATATGTATATATATATATGTGTATATATATTTATATATAGATATACAATACCTTAAGATACATGATTATATCCAGCTAACTGGTATTTTTATAACATTGCATACATTGGGAAAATATTGCTTGATAGGCAGCTTCTGTTTATTAAACTACACTACAAAGATGAGAACCAAACCAGTCATAACAGAACGTAGCCGAGGCCAACACATTTCAGAGAGCTGATACAGCGTCTCATTTCTCCATGCTCAACCCCACTCATTCAGTCCACATCAGTCGCACTGAAAAAGAAAATAAACTCACAGAGTTCGCTTTCAGCACATTCACAACCAATTCCTAGAGTATAAAGGTCTGATTATGTATACTAGTATTTTACACCTGTCACTTCCTCGGTACCAAAATATGTGGGGTCCAAAATGGTCTCTAAAATCCAAGCCAAATTCCTCCTCATTGCTCATTGGCTGTGACAGGGTGCCTTCACCTCCATGAAAACTTAATCTTAATTCCCTCCAAACCCAAGAGAGAGGGGGAGAGAGAGAAAGACAGAGAGAGAGAGAGAGAGAGAGGGAGAGAGAGAGAGAGGGAGAGAGAGACAGAGGGAGAGTGAGCGAGAGAGAGATAAAAGAGTGATAAAGTTGATGGCATCGTGCGGTCGGTGGGCACAAAGCTCAGTACTCAAAATGGCAGCTGTCAGGGGAGCTGTAGGAGCGAGATGAGCGGATCTCTCTGTCGCTCGAGTCTGTCACACGCGGCTGACGCCTCGCGACTCGGGCGGAAGCGCTGAGAGGCAAGCTTGTCAAGTTGAGTGAGGAGGTATTTCCACACGTGAAGTCAAGTGCGGCTACTTAGGTAAATCTATTAAAATAAATCTCCCCATTGATTCAGGACCCAGTTCTGTGCTTGTCAGGTGGAGCTACGGGTATTTCACCGTACACTGAGTGCAGTTAAAAACAGCCATAATGGAACATTAGCAATTTAGCCAACCAAGAGGATCAGAAGGCGGGTTTTGCGCTTTTTGAGAGTATTTTGTAGGTTCCAATACGACACACAAGCAAATATAAAAGTATTTGAATCCAAAACAATTATGTAATTGACCCAGGTCTGATATGTAGCTACACCTTTAGCTCTCGTTAACATCTCGGTAGCATGGAAAGCATGTTCTCTAATAGGCAGGGAAGGAATATATTTATGTATTTCATGACACATTAATTTACATTAAACTTCCTTATATATGTTTGGTTTGTCTTGGCTCTGCATATATTTCCACTTCCAACGTACTGCCTGGTGTACATCCTGGAGAATGGTAATATTGTAGTTTGTATAGGGGGCATTGGTGTAAGCTACATATATTTATTTGCATGGTGGCAGTAAACCATTACAGATCTTTCAGATGCTAAAGCTCCGGGGGGCAAAGCCACGGTGTCCTTGCCTACAGTAGCGCATAAACACATCCAAAGTCAAGCTGTGCTGATTAGTCCGTGGTAATCTGCATACCTGATTGCACAGCTAGTTCCGGGTTAGCGCTCCATGCTGACAGGTTTTAGCTCACGTCTTCGAGGCTGCGTGGCGTGTTTACCGCGAACAAACACACCAGGCGAATGTGCGAATAAACGAACTGAACGCTGAACCAACAAGCCACCGGAACTGAGCCGCTCTGCCGGGGCACGTTTGAACGAAGCGAGCCCGCGTGTAGTTGTACATTCTTGATGCTTGGCTCGGGAAAAAAGTGTCTTTTTATCTTCACTTGATGTGCTCTGTGAGAATTTCCAAGATGAGCGCTAAATGTCGTCCACAGCTTCCGCAAAGCGCTCTGGGCAATATTGGCAGTTGGGAAAGGGGGGTGGGTAGTTACAGGATTATTTGTTGCACATTAATCGTTATGATACTTCTCCTGTACTTCCTCCTTTGAAAGTGCTTGTTTTCCCAAGGGACTGGACTGTGTGCATTATAATCTCCCAGCTGTAAAGTGATGCCTTTGCCCATTTAGCACCTGACTGTGGGAAATGGGAAGCAACAGCAATTTAAAATATCTCACAGTCTGATTTAACTTCAGCTTCTTTCCTGCAATAATGACTGGAGTCTGTCCTGTGTGTGTGTGTGTGTGTGTGTGTGTGTTTGGGAGAGAGTGAGTACGTGTGTGTATGCGTACATACGTGTGTGTGTGTGTGTGTGTGTGAGTGAGTGTGTATGTGAATGTGCATGTTTGTGTTAATGTGCATGCATGTGCCTGTGTGTGAGTGTGTGTACAGTTTGTGTGTGCACTCAGACTGACTTAGACATTCCGTCGAAAAACAAAGATGGAGGCAGCACTGACAGTAATCTACAGCGCTCCGGACAGGAAGTTGAGCAAACAATCAGAGGGAGCAGGTGCCGTTTGATGGACTGAGCTGCCAGCGTGAGAGAGAGAGTGAGAGAGAGAGAGACAGAGAGAGAGGAAGAAGAAGAAGCAGGAGTCGAGGAAACAAACACCCACATGCACAAGTAATCACATCCTCGGCACATGACATATTCAAATTGATGCTGGAAGGAAATATTTTAGAAAGACGGAGGGAGCATCGTGCCTCTTGGATAGGTTTCGGAATACACACTCATTTTACCCCTCCATGCAATTCATCATCCGCAACTGCTGCTACAGCCACCAGCATTTCCCAGCACATATCCACTCTAATGCTCAGCGCTGTTAGGGTTCTGTGCAAAAGGTTTCTTTTCAGCTGAATTTCCCTACAGGGCAATAGCATTCTGTGGTGTTGCTTCTCCAAGTGTAATCTCAATATTTAATAATTAAATATGGAACATCGATCAAGGTACATCTCTCTCTACTTTTTAATATTGCTTGTGATTTAACAATTTTAAAAAGCTGAGTTTCGTCTGAAATATTAAACTGATTTTTTTAAGTAAAAGGTACACACGAACCTCTAACGTTATTATTTTATATTAATTAAAAACCTACTCTATTTTTGCAGTGTGCCTGAGATGAGTCTTCCGTTGTGGGCCTATCTGCTTCCCACCGTGTAGTTACTTTTACGCACTGACTGTGGGTCTACAAAAATAGATAGCGTCAACTTTGTTTAAATATAGCGCATTTTTATTCTTGGCACTACTTGAATGAGTGGGCAAGTGGCCATGTAAAACACCCTGCTGAAAGCTTAAGCGGACCATGAATGTAGCCTTCACTCTTTTCGCCATGTGGGCGGTAGGGTGCGGCTGCCACTCACCAGTCAAAGGAGTGCTCTATTAACTGCTCAGATTGAGTCTTCTTCCTAGGTCAATCTTCACCAACCTAGCCCTGTCCGCTTTGATTTCCGCTAGACCCGTCCCGGTGCGTTCGCGGGGAGCGGGGGAGGGAGGGGAGAGCGGTCTCTCCGCGGACTACTCTCATTAAATTGACAGGCCCGGCAACAGCAACAATTAACTGCATTCAGCCTAGATTATTACTGCTACCGCCGCGCAGGGAGGAGAATGATGAGAGTGGACGTGGGGGTTTCAGTTAGCCTAACTTCGAGGTGGCCATTCAACGGGATGCTCGCGCGCCCTTATTCAACGTGTCATTGAAGGAGCCGTGGTTAAAGCGCATGATCTTTTTTTTCGCTGATTGTCTTATTTCTGTACAGCAATTCGACTGGGATTGCCAAGTGGCAGGTTGATATAATAGGCGAGTACAAGAGCGCGTCCTTGGCGATTTCCAGCTCAATCGGTTTAAAGCAGTCAAATGGTTTTCCACGCCGGGAAATGGTTAACAAAGCTCACATTACCATATACTTTGCGCTGTTACCATTACTTTTTCTCATGAGCCATCAGTTGGATTTAGGAGATTTGCGTACCATAGGTATTCCGAAATATACCCCATATAACAGTTATTTCCTCCTTACGAGGATTGGCATCTACATCCTCAATAATTCAACAGTTTCGCTTCATACTACGAAAACTTCAGACTTCAGAGTGGCTTCATCATCTGTTCATGGCTTGCATTTGAAAATCTATTAATACCGACTTATTTGTTATCCAATTAAACATTACCACTGACATCATGTCAATGCGAAAAATTGTTTCTGTGCGAAAACTGAATAGAACAGATTAATCATGCGATTCTTAATTCTTTAATTATATAGCCCGCGCCGTCACTGAGAGCTCAGAGACAAACTTATAATTGAAGACAGTTCCCAAATTTTATATGAAAGGAAAAGTTTGTCTTAATGAAATCGAGATTAAATGAATGTGGGACTGTCACCATCTAACTAGCTTTCAAACTGTAAGCTTGCGTATAGCCGTGGGTTCAAAATAAATTTCAACTCCTCTATTTTGACGCACAAATAAATTGTTTTCCCATGTAGGCCCTACAGATTGACAGATTTGTCAATAACCTACATTATTGGACATAAATATTTTTTGAGTGGGGAAAAATAACCTGTGCATTTAGCTAAATACAAATACTTGAAAGTCCTATTTATTTGCTATTACTGCACATAAATCCTTATCCAAACTGTACCACTGGAGCAGAGGATACGCCAGTATATGTGAATGTTCATATATAGGAAGCATCAGCTCTATACTGTCTGATGCTAATTACACGAGTTCATCTCAGTCCAGGCACGTCACTTATTTATTCACTCGCGGCCAACACAAGGCCAACTTTAAACAGTCCCCTCGCTGTTTGAACGGAGGCATAAAGTAGATGGTAAATGCCGAAGTAAAATCTCAAGGACTCTTTACAAATTATGTCGAGCTTTGTTGAGGACAAATGTTTCTGTTTGACCCATTTCTTTATGTTCTGCCTTCCTCACAGCTGTGGCTACCGCTTAACTTTCCTATTGTTTGGGATTTCTTGGTTGTAATCAAATCTTTTTTATTTTGTCATGGGTTTACGTCTTAATGAGTTTTATCAGCTCACTGCATTTCACCATTAGCTGTGTCGTTTTAACTGTCACTTCTAATTATCAGTATAACTTAAAAGTGCATGACAAATAGGTGAAGTAGAACTTATTCTCAATCCAATGAATTTTCAAATAAATCTCTATAATCAAATCATCAAAGGAATTTGATATGAATATTCCAGGTTCACAATAGCCATGCCATTGAAATTGTGTATTAGGGTATATCATGTATGGCAATGAAGCGGTATGCCAATAAATTAACATTTTCCTTCACATTAATTAAAATTTGATTCATTTTTGATCCACTAGATAATTGTATCCATGCATTCTTGTTTACTTAGAATTTCAAATTTGATAAGGCTTGATGTTTTTAATGCAATATTTTAGCATGCTGGTGAAGCAAATAGGAATGGAAACCAGACCCGATTTTCAACAACTGTTTATTTCACTATTAACTTCAGCATTTCATTTTGTTAACAGTGTTTTGTTTTCTAAGCTGCTACTGCTTCAGACTGCCACTGACACAATCTAGCTCTCCACTTGGCCTACGGCAAGTATTCTGAAATGTATATGTAAGAAAAGAAAACCACAGTATACAATGCACAGCATATAATATTAATACAGCAATCAACAACAACGACTACTACTAGAACAACACCAGAGAGCCGCAATGTGTTATTACAAATACATAGTCATACTGGCTGCCTTTCCCCATCTACAAACATAAGAAAACAAAACTCCCACACATTGTATACAGTATCTTGCAAAACTTCACATGATGTAATCACAACCTATACTGACTAATGTTTGGTCCTCCGGAACTTTGCTTAGCTAATGACAAAGACCGTCTGTAAACAGCGACATGGCTAGGACTTCCAGCCGATACCAGCCAATAGAGGGAGGAAGCACACAGGCTCGTTTGGAGGAATACTTATGACCTTGGCCTCTCTGGGTTATTAATTAAGCTTACTGACATCTGGAGCACCAGTAGCAACACACCCTGTAGCACCAGCAATCTGCACAGCCCCTGAAAACATGTATACCCCCCTGCTTTCTTCAACTGGCTCTGTCTATGGTATGAGCCTCATTTAGTTTACAGCACACATATACACACCAATACAAAACAAAGTATGAAAATGTCAATATAACTGCTGCAAAAGGTCATCAAACAAGGAGTAGGTGTGTTGAGGCAAGTAAGTTCACAAGCAAAAGAAAAATGGATTCTTTACACTTCAAAAATAGCATACACTCACCAAGCACTTAATAAGTAACATTTTTACTTTATCTCATCAGTTTGTGTGGCAGCAGTACAATGCATACAATCATGTAGATACGGGTCAGGAGCTTCAGTTAATGTTGACATCAACCATCAGAATGACCATTGAATGATTGTTGGTGGCAGACAGGGTGGTTTGAGTATCTCTGAAACTGCTGATCTCCTGGGGACACTAATCTATAGAGTTTGCAAAGAATGGTGCAAACAAACAAACAAAATTAAGTGAGCAGCAGTTCTTCAGACAGAAACGCCTTGTTAATGAGAGATGTCAGAGGAGAATATTTCACTGCGTAAACCTCTATGGTTGCATTGTATTGGTTGCTAAAATAGTTATTAATATACTGTATCCTATTTACCCTATTAAATGAATTAGCAAACCAAATGACCCAATGGGCTACCATCTACTATCATCAGATTGGAGAGTTTAATTCATTTTAAGTATAATTTTAAGTATTCATTCAGGGGAATTCTGTTTTGAGCTTGCCAGCACTCTTATGTGGAAGATTTATAGAATAGCTGCCAGGTATGTCTGTGTGTCTAAACATGTTCCCTGCTTTTTTTGTAATAGCACAAATCTGGTGGTAGAGTCATCATGACCTCAGTACACAGTATATCTATCATTTATATTTGAAATGATTGTAGATCACAAGCACAGAAGAACCCCAAATGCATTTCTCAACACAATTACAAATGCCAGTGTAATTGGACCAATTTGATCACACAAAAGCATTGTGCAATTTGTGAAAAGGTAAAAGGTATCTTGTTACTCAAGAAACAGCAGGAAATGTATTGTCGTCAATGGGATGACAGGTAATCATGAGTAGGTTACCAACCATTGTGTAATGGGAAAAGTTAAACAGAATTCCCAGACACAATATCCTGTATATGCACATCCTGTAGAGTATATTAGAACTACAGTGTAGTCTTTAAGTATTTGGATAGTGACATGTTTTGGCTTTTTGGCTCTGTACTCCAGCACATTTTATTTTAAAACAATGAATACTTTACTATGTGGGCATTTATATACATTTTGTGTCAATCATTGCAGCTATTTTCATATACTGTCACTGTAAAATTCTTATGGAATGAACTGTTTATCCAAAAGAGGTAATTTCTTTCAATATTTCATCATTGTGACATACGTGGCCTCGACATCTGCAATGTCTTCCTGTTCCACTCCTTGCCAGAATACTCAATTTCCTCTGAAATACTGTTAGTGGAGATATTGCATATGAGTCTGACTTTAAAGAGGAACAAGCAACATATTGTCATCAAGTATTAAAACCGTAACTGTATATATTCATAAAGAATGAATAATCATGTGCAGGTTATATTATGTTGAAAATCTTTGGAATGTCCTGACTATCACTGTTCTATTCATAGGACAAAGACAACAGGCAAGATAAAGACATTGTACAGAGTGAATAGAGAAAAGCAGATGACCTAGTGAATGACAAACATAGTGTAGTTTTGTGTTTTAAACAGTGTTAAACTGGGAAGGTGAGCATTAAATCCAAGGCAACCTTAAATCCATAGCCCAAGCGACTACAGATTAAATAAGCATTACTGCCCATTTTACAGTAACTAAACAAAATAAATGAATGAACACCATATGGGGCTTCTTTAGTTTTTTTGTTGTTGCTTGAATCAGGGAAATTATTCGTAAAACAATTCAGACAAACAAGGCTCAATGTGATAATATGTTTTTGGGAAGATGCTGCTGATTATTTTCTTTTTTCCTTTTGAACTGAGGTCCGGGCTCATTGTAATCAATCCATGGCACTTACTCCAAAGAGTAGCAGGTTCCCTGTTGCACTGGCAAAATTCCTAAACTGGCTCTCAAAATCTGGCCATCTAATTATTCCCCAGTTTAACTGCCAAAAGAAATTCCACCCTCTTCACCCAAGCTCATATGTCAGAAGTGTTCTGCTGTAAAATGGCTGTAGGTGGATTCAATAAAGGGTGATGACAGAAATTAGTAATCCTCTGTAAAACAATGTCCTGTATAAATAATATATTATTTTACATTATATTTGTTTAAAATCGTAGTAAACCATCCAATCCCAGTTCTGTACGGCCCACTTTAGTTTTAAGTCACAGTCTAACATTCAGGAAACAGAACTGCATTACTGCAAGGGCCCCAGTCAACAATCTACCCAAATGTGGTTTTACAACGCTAGTAGAACGACCACGAAACCCATAGTATCAGTTATTTAGGTGTGGCTTTGGGCCGATGTGGTTTTCAGTTAGTCAGAGAGCAACGGTCCATCTGTAACATTTCAAATACCTGATTTCCATCACAGAACGAGGAAATTAACAAATTGGCCAGATCAATGTAGCCTACTCTGAAAATAAAACAGGCCAACTTAAACCGGATATTTTCCGTGGAAACACTGACAGTTTTAATTGTGCGCATTCTGGAAATGTGGAATAGTGAATGTGAAATATTTTCATTTAAAAAGCTATTGTTCGTGCGGGGGAGTAAGCCGGCTGACACTTGGATTTACATTTCAAAGATGCTGCAGCTGTTGGGTGTGCGCTCCACGCAGCAATGCGACTTTGAGGGACTCCAAAACTGCACATCTGTTCGCTGCTGGCGCATGCTCGTTACAATAAAACGGGTCAGGTTCGCGTTTCAAGTCCCCTGGGTTGCCTGGATGTTTAGTACGCCTTGTTGGTCCAGCCATATAAACATGACAGGAAAATTACTAAATGAGTAGTTTGGGTAACACAGTCATTTGTAATAAACGGACGAAGAAATTAATGTTGGTGACGTCAGCGCTGTGATTTCCTCTCTTTCGCAGGAAGCGGGGGAAACTTTTTTTATTTAGCCTTAAACTTTGGCATGTTGCAGGAAAGTAACAGGGAGGCATACTTAGTCCGCGTTTATGCTTTGCCGTTACTCGGTTGAACTGAAGAACTTTCTCATCTTCCATTATAGTTTAAATCCTAACTTTTTGCTTTTTTACTGGTTATTTATCTGGTTCTGTGAGGTGTCGCCACGCTTAACTTTTGCCAAGGACCGACATGAACGAAAAAAGGAACTGTATCTCCATGACAGCAGTTGTGCTTCTTTTAACTTTAATATTTCCATCATTTTGTACGGCCGAGGAGGCGGCTTGTCACGGGGCGTTTGACCTTTATTTCGTATTAGACAGGTACGTATATATTCCAGATGCTGTTCTGCTACATCTGTAACCGACAGCTAAGTTATCATACACGATGCACATCGCAACCGTATGGGCAGTGAATGGAAGTTGACTAGCGAGCAACTTAGCTTTAGTCCGACCAGCTAGCCAGATATTTGTATCATACTCATCACTGACACCGTTGCATAGCTACTATATTATTTATATGTTTCTTTCTCATAATTAACTAGTATATTAACTTATAAGAAGTTTAGGTGCGTTTAAAGCTTTAACAGCCATCTTAGTCTGACTCTGTAAGTTACACTTAACGTTTCGGTAAGGCATCCAAATGTTTTCATGGCACAATGAAAATAGCTAAAGGTAGCTAGCAGGCTACCTAACATCGGTTGGCATGATCGGCTGTCAATGATTGCCAACGTCAATGGTTAGCCTACATGCATACTAGTCTCGTTCCAAACGCTCAGACTCTTGATAGAGACGGGCACATGAAGCTAGCCAACATCAACTACATGTTACTGCATGTGTTGCAATGTAGCTAGCGTCATCTAAGCTAACACACAAAATGACCTCATTCTGAGGGTGCATACCACAGAACTGTAGTGCACACAAAAGGTGATGATTCTTAAGGGCCTGTTTGAGTTTTATTGCGATGACCGGTCCAATGTCAGTTGGCTTGATACGTGCACGGCTTTTTCTGGCTGCATTTCCTTTGTGATAGGTGTACATCTGGACCATTACAGATTTAAGCCTCCACCCTCAATTATAAAATTGCATGATGGTTGAGATATTGTGTTTCTGCCGCCTATAACCAGTTCCATTGGCTATATATTTGCGAATTAAAATATTGATTGTTTTTGTCATTGTTTGATTATTACACTTGATAAAGTTTACTGCACAGCATACTACTCGTTGACCATAATAATGTGATTACTTTGCTTATAATACATGCAGCATGGGACAATTATAGAGAAACAATATCAGGGTTTTGTGGTGATTTTGATACACATGCTTAGATTGGAAATTACTATATAAAGGACAGCCTTGTGCAGTAAAGACAGGAACCCGTTCAGTTTGCCTGGGATGCCCTCCATGCGGTTGTACAGTAACAGTACACTTTCAATGTGACCTCTTTGTTCTTTCCGAACATATCTCATTGACTTTGCACAAGGAGAGAGGTGAGGGGGGATAGCTGAAAGAGATAATTGTCCTAATGGCCTGACTCTATTTTATGTTCTCTGCACATACATTGAACTATAATTATTAATTTAATTAACCCCCAGTCATTACCTCAAGGGCATATTTTACACAGGGTGTCCAGTCAGGACGTGTTGCCTTATTGAGCCCTCTGCATATCATACATATTTTAAGTTACTCTCCACAGTTCTATAATAACGTTTAATAGTTTACTCAGGGTGTGGCTAATGTGTAGTGAGGAGTTTGCGAATGCTGTTTTTAAAGTGAGGTATTTTGACAGTTTGTGTGTGCTTGGTGATGGGCGTATGTGGATTTATGGGTTTGTGTGTGCCCGCAAGTTTGTATGTCCTTCGCAGCAGTGTTCAAAAGGAAATTACATAGACAGGTGTTCTGAAGTGCTGTGCAGCCAAGAGATGGTATCAGAATAACCTTTAATAAATGCTGCTCATCTTACACCCATTAATGTACAATATAAGATCATAAACATGTGTTTAGAATGTTTGTGGAAGACCATGTACTGTACACTCAAGGGATGATTTTCAGCTATTTTTAAGCAATGCGTGCTGGTGTCTGTGTGTTCATCAGCAGTCAGATAAAGTTGTTTTGCCCAGCCGTATGATGAAGCTTAAGAGTTGATTCAGTTGGAGAAAGAATAATATGCACATGCCTTGAACAGTATAGAATGTGCCAAGTAGCTATATAGTTTTGACGTAAAGTATGCATACATCAGAGAGCTTGCTGCTTTGTTTCAGAGAATGCACCTTGCTTAAGTATTGTGAATTCTCTCCATGCTGAATGTATGAGAGTGCCTTATCACAGTGGTCATTTCCTCAACAATTTGAATTCAGTGTTTTTCTTCTTCATGTTCTTCACTGAACATTCTAATGCTGATGTCACAATCACTGCTGGTAATGGAAACCAACTGAGTTCTAGAATGCTGACTTAGAATAATACAAAAAAAAACAACATTCCAAAAAACCTATTCTTCAAATGGGCTCAAATGGTCTTGGTAATTAACCCACATAAAAACACACTGGGTTAAAATGATGCATCACATAGCCTAGTGCACAGTCAGCAGCACAGCACACATGTTTGATATAAGGCAGAACTTGCTGATTCAGGCTATTTTATGTGTCTGAGGCTCATTTATACTCTCTTGTGTCACTGGGTCAACATAACACAGTGTACCCAGCGGTCTCTCTCTCTCATGGTTGCCTAACATGGACTAAATAGTTTTGTTTCTTCCATTATGATTTCCCCCTCCCCCTCTCTCTCTCCTGTCAGCTAATTCCTGCATCTCTCCAAATAAAACAGACCATCATTGGCCAGGTGCAGTTCCCTTGGCCAAAGAAAGCCTTAACTGTTCCTGTCCTGACATCTACCTCGTTTGTAAATTATATGCAACTGATGTCATAAATGCACTTTCGGAAAGGTTGATTGTGGAAGCTGATTATTTACCTTGGTATGTGGTATCATGGATATAGCAAGACGTTCTGCGCCCTCTGAGCGGATATTGCTCTGAGCCCCCCTTTTTTAATCCTACTGGAATTGGGACCCTAGAATAATCCTTTCACACCACTGTGATGGACCTGTGTGGTGTCTTGGGTGTTGTATGTCCTTGCATATCCAACTAAACTTTGGGTTAAAAGGACAGTCCTAGTTGCCTTTTATAAAACATTGCTTTTTCAGTAAAGTCTCTGTGAGTGTTTGTGTCTCTGTGACTTGTAGTTGTTTAGTCTGTAGGTACATTCTCAGAAGTAAAGGTTTCTTTGGCTTGTCTCCATAGTGGAACCCTTTTTAGTTATTTATGGAACCCTCTATCATAGGTGTGAAGTTTGAAAGCTCCCTGACAAAGAACCATTTTGACTGACAAAGAACCCTTGAACTAGATAGTGTTGTTCTATGGAATCACAGGACTCTTTTTAGATTTTTTTTGAGAGTGTACAACTGGGTTTAAAAAACAGACCTCAATGCCTTTCAGAAAACGGAAGAATTTTCAGTAAAGAGGGTTGAGTCTCTGTGGCTGTTATTTAGGCTGTGGTCCTTATTCTGGTTCTTTTTATTGGCTCAATTGAACCAGGCAAGATCAATCGAGCACAGAAAAGTATCTAAATCCAAAACAATGATGTATTTGACTCAGGCCTTTAGATTGTCATTAGCTCTACTCTGGGTGACCGTATCCATTCACTTCTGTGTTACAGATCAGGAAGTGTGGCAAACAACTGGGGTGAGATCTATGGGTTCGTTGAACAGCTCACTAATCGGTTTGTGAGGTAAGTACCCATTCAATATGAAGTTATTATATAAAGGACATTTGACAGAGGAGCCATTTATTAACTGGAAAAAGAACTGGCATGCAAACAACTTGCGTTAGAAGTAAATAGACTGAATTGCTATTTCAACAACGTGCTAGCCAGACTGCCACATACATGGTTATGTGTAGTGGAATCATAAAAGGCAGCGTTCAAAATGGGCCCAGTTAGGTTGGTTTTGTTCAGTGTAGACTTGTGGACACAAACCCACACATTTGGTGAGTTGGAAAAGTGTCTCATCGCGTCTGGAGTAACATTTCAAAAAAACCTAAACTAGAATCCAAACTCACTCTCTGTCACACACACATACACACACACACCTAAAATATGCAAATTGAAGGCGACACCAAAAATCCAAATCCCCGTAGCTTAAAAAAAAGAGGGAAAAAAAAGAAGAACTGATATTTGTTAGCTGAATTTGAACTTACGTAACGTTGACTCAATGTGTGTGCCAGTACAGACGGTGGCCACCCAGCCAAAATAAAGTGGTTTGCTGGAGAAAATAGCTGAGGGACCAGGTGGGAGTGGGTGGCAGAGAGGATTAGTCTTCTGGGCTGTGAGGATGGCCATTTGTACTGGGGAGCGCACGTTCTGTGTGCGACGGGAAGCAGCAGATCATGTACAGTAAAGAAAGACCATGGTAAAGCAAGTACAATCTGCTGTGTGGTTCTGCTTTACTGTATCTGTCTGCTGCTAGTCACACCACTGAGGGTGTTTTAAAAATTGAGCTATTAATTAATTTAATTTTGTGCATGATTAACCCATTATGGTTAAATGTATAGATAATGTATACATTTAACCCATTATGTGATCAGAATGTTCTCAACTGAACATTCTAATGCTGATGTAACAATCACTACTGGTAACTGAAAGCAACAGAGTTCTATAATGCTGACTTAGAATAAAAAATAAATAAATAAAAAATCATATTTTTTATAAACCCCACTTTTCAAAGGGTTAAAAACGTGTTTTCCAGCAGTCAGGCCTTATCGAAGATTGGACCAGTGGGCTTCTCTTCCATCTTAACCAGGAAGTTATATTTGTATTAACGCATCATAGAGCTGAAATAGATGAAAATTACTTAATTCAGTGAAGTTTTGGAGGCTTCTTGCCCCAACCAGGAAGTAGCACACACGGTGTGTAGTCCCACAGGGGGTGTCTACGAAGGCAGTAGGGGTGTTGTGTTTAACACAAACTGTACTGTTAAGTACAGTATCTCAAGCCTCCTCACTGAACCTGCTCACACTCAAACAAAATGTGTGTCGCGAAACACACGTGAGAAAAGTTTCTTCACCGCAAAATGGGAAAACGAGTCGGTAAATTGCTAAAGAGGCTCTGAATTTTTTTCAGCCGACTTGAGGAAAGTAACATGCCAACATGAATGTTGATTGGAAGGATCTGGCTGTCATCTCTCCGTACCAAATCTGGCCGTGGCGCTTAAAGGTTGTGCAGAAAATGTGGGGGAGGATCGCAGCTGCAGCGCTCGTCTGTGGGTGCGGAGAAGCCTTATGCTCAAACGCCTCGCAAGCGCTGAGGTTGGTCCAGAAAAGGCGAACTCCATCACTTCCTGCCTGCGAATTTCTCTGCACCAAGTACAACTCGGACATTAGCACATGCGTAGGCATGCGTTTCGTACTCCTAAGGCTGCCCGGTCCGATAACATTGGCTCCTCTCTGCTAATAACCTTATTTCCTTCCTCCTTTCTTTATTTATATGAGTACTGATTTGTGGCCTGAATTCAATCATCATCCGTCCCTAACTTTGGCTTAAAAATAAAGGCAAGCTTTTTTTCTTTATCCTCATTTAGCGTGATCACTTAACTTGCCTAATTGCGTCTGAGAAGAGAAACACTTGTGTATTCACAGTGCAGTCCAACATAGTTGGAAAGTGACACATTTTTTGTTTTGTTTTTGCTTTGTACTCCAGCAAACAAACAGATTAAATAAAACAACCACTATGTGGTTACAGTGCGGACTTTCAGCTAAAATTGAGGGTTTTTAAGTTTTAGGTGTTGTACAGACTGTCCAAATACTTACAGACTGGACTGTATATACATTATAAATTAAGGATAGGGACTGTGTATACTTATCAGTAAAACACACAAACAAACAAATATATTAGTTAATTAGCAGAGGCAAATCCATGTTAGCTGCCAGTGTGAAAGTACAAACTAAAGTTTAGGACAAACGTTGGTTGAAGGGAGGCCTGTTAAGTTTGGTTGAGAAACAAAAATATCCTTCTGCCTTAAACAAGAAACCGACTGTATTCAGATCCGTTTGATGTTGTCATAGGAAGGGCTGATCAACCGTTTCCGTGAAAAAATGAAGTGATGTAATGAGCTGTTTCCTGCCGTGAGATGCAGTTGTGACAGTGTCCTTTTCATGCCCCTGCCTGCCACGGATCTCAGCTCCATCCGGCAGCTGTGTTTCTGCAGGCTGTGGTGCACAGGGCCCTCTCCCTTTCATAAACAGCAGACGCATAACACAAACCCAGGAACAATTTCGCTAAATGACTGCAACACAGTTTAAATCAGATACAATGCAACTACTGTAGGGGTGATGCACACATACAGTCCTGAGCAGACGTATTAGCATACATTAGGATGCTATCATGTTTGTTGTACAATTATCTATGTTGTTATGATGCTATTATGTTTCCAATCCTCGTCGTGGGATAAAATTCCGAAAGTATCGGATTGAATAAAAAACAAAAAACTGAAGTGAAAATGTTTTAGCGATGCTGCTATATGCATTTCCAAAAAGAACTGGCAGAGGTTTTCACTAATAATGAGTCACTGAAAATAAATATTGTCTCTTAAAGTGGTCACGGGCTTTGGAAAGTTGGCGACCCCGGAGATCTTAGCATCTCGTATTTTACGCAGACGCCCTACAGCGTTTTTATAGAAGTGTTTAGAACAAAAATATAACATACGCCAGGAAGCGCCTCTCAGTCAGGATGAATCACACAGTGACAGCTCGAATCCTGACACTTTTTCAATTAATCACATCCTTCTTCTCCTGCAGTATGGGACCACTTGGTTTAGTCCTGCACTATAATTAGATCAGTCTAATATGTGGTCTGTGACACGTACTGCACCATATACGGTGTTTTTATGTGTGGTTAAATGCCTTTGATAATGGTTGCATTTCATTATGGGCATTTAGCAGACGCTCTTATCCCGTGCAACGTACACGTCTTCAGCATTTTTTGTACAGTATACAGTCCATTTATACAGCTGGGTGTAAGTACCTTGGTCAGGCGTACAGTAGCAGTGTCCTATTTGGGATTCAAACCTGCAACCTACAAGACCAGGTCATTAAGCAGTGTACTACACTGTCAAACTACATTTCAAAATGGAGGACATGGTATCTAGGTTCACTCCTTTTTATCTGGAAAGGAGATCAGTTAATGCTGCATTTCCTGTATGTACATATTTTATGTATGTAAGGTCCTGGGCTCCTGTATTTAGCATTCAGTGCATACGTAGTTTAAAACTGGCACCGCCATTTTGTAATCATATTCTGTATGTCTTTTGCAGCCCGAGCATGCGGGTGTCCTTCATAGTGTTCTCCACCAGGGCTGAGCTTATGTTGCCTCTCACTGGAGACAGGTATGAGGGGTGTACCCCAAAACTTGACCCTCTTTTCTCTATTATTACCCTTTCTTCCAGTATCGAATGTGTGCTTGTGTTTGTAGACCCGGCATATCATTGTAACCCCTATTTTGTCATTTTGAGTTATTTATTCTTTGCGGTTTTTGAAGGTGACTGTTTTTGGGGGTACACCATTCGGGCTCTTGGTCTCGGTCTGCACAATCGCTGTTCCAAAGCTCTGTATCCAGCAAGGCTTTGAACACTACATTCTCAGGCAAAATGGTTCCTACAGGAACCCTGTGATTCCATTGAATATCCATATCCAGTTAAAGGGTTCTTTGTCAGGCAAAATGGTTCTTTGTCTGGGAGCTTTCACACTTCACACCTATGATAGAGTTTGTGTTAAACAGGGTTTCTCTGTGGCAGTGATCACCAACCCTATTCCTGTAGGGTTTCACTCCAACCCTAACAAAGTACACCTCATTCAACACATTAGTGGAATCACTCAACTAATTAGTAGAATCAGGTATGCCAAATTTGGGTAGAAATGAAAACCTACAGATGGTAGGATCTGCAGGAGCAGAGCAGGACCCCTGCTCCATGGAGACGAGCCAAGAAGAGTGGAGAGGCTCTAGTTAGTTGCTTTTGGTTAGGTAGTTAGTGACCGGAGTTGCTTGCCTATAAATTGGTAACACATTCAGAAGTACTATTGCTATTTGGCAGTTTGCACAAATGTGAAATGCATTGACTGCTTGTTTATTACATTATAGCTATTTGTCCTGGCTTTTAACTTTGTTTAACGGATGCACTTTGCTTTCAGCTATAAAATTAAAGAGGGCTTACGGCATCTGAGTGAGGTAAAGCCGGCTGGTGAGACGTACATGCATGAAGGATTCAAAAAGGTAGGGAACCGATTTCTCATTGTGCTGTAGTTATAAATGTTGAAACTGAAACTTAAATGGGGTTTTCTTCAAGCATCCTGTCACAGTTCCTGCCAGAAAAATAAAGCCAAAACCAAAATTTTTATGGTCACTTACTTTCAGGACTATAATAATAATACTATAATAATAATAATAATAATAATGTGCATTTCTGCTATATTATGCATAAATATATGAAACATTTTTTTCTTCCTTTTCTGGAGTGAGTAACAATGTAAATTTGAAATTATGCATTAAATGCGTATCACAGGAACAGCAATCAAAGCAATTGAATTGGTACAAAATTGGTAGTGAATTGCTGTAATCATAAAGATATGATTACTATGTTTGACTGTAGTCCCACCTCTGTTTACTGCTTCTTCCTGTTGTTAGCTCAAGGTCAAGATCACATGATTGTATTCTTATCTCATGAGTCGGATAAGAGTGCAATTGGTCAGATAAATGGAGGTATTCCTGCGGATTTGTATCCTAGTAGTAAAATAGACCCAAGAACAGCACTACATGGTTCTGAGAGCTGTTTACAGTCAATATGTCCCTGACTTTGTCTTAAAAGTGTTAGTGTTCTTTTTCAATAACAGCATGGAGAGTTACATTTACAGTAGTGTGCAAACATCTGGGCGCCCCTCGTCAAAAAGCCTTTTACCATTAATATCTAAGTGAACAGAAACCAACCTGACCTCTAAATGGTACAATGTTAAACATGACACATTTCTTCAAATTTTAAAGCAAGATAACTTTTTATTTGAACTCTTTACAGTTCCAAAATAATAAAAAAGGAAAAAGGCCCTGAGCAAAAGTTTGAGAAGCCTTTCAGTTAGTACTTTGTAACAACTATAACAACTTGTAAACGCTTCCTGTAGCCAGGTAAGAGTCTTTAAATTCTTGCTTTTTCCCCTTCTCTTCCTGGCAGAACACCTATAGCTCAGAAATATTCTTCGGCCTCCTTTTGCACCCCACTGTAAAAAGTGATTTTTGGAAGTGACTATTTGGAAAGACAAAAATTATTGCATTTAATTTTATTGAACATTTTTTAAATATATATATTATCTGCTGTGTGAAATCTTGAAATGAGTCAAACTGTCTTACCCCATTGCCAATTTTTTTTGTCTTATTTAGCTAAAACATTTTAGGATTTTGAGTCTCAACATAGGTACAAAAATTATTGCTGAGATTAAGCTTTTGGTTTTTGCAATGTGACTGAATCTTTGCTTTTGTGTTTTCTATAATGAAATAACTGCATACGAAGGGGATTGTCACCTTTTACTAAAATAACAGATGTATTTATATCCCCGCTGTGTTGTGACACTTAGGCATCTGAGCAAATGAAGGAGCAGCCCACCAAGTCCTCCAGCATCATTATCGCCCTGACTGATGGAAAGCTGCAACCGTACCTGTTCAAACTCACGGTAGATGAGGTGAGAGCACACCTGACTGAATGTGTCTGCTTGAATTATGTTTCTGTGGCACTTGCAGGTACCTCAAAATGCACCAGGTCGAACCAGAACAATGTCCAGAAATGCAGTACGTCCATAAAAATACAGTCTGGGTTTGGTGTCAACCCTTGGACAGTGCAGACACATTCAGTAATTCTTGTGATCACACTAGCTTAAACGTGTTCATGAAGAGGAAGGCTAACACTCAATTGCGAGCATTTCATTACGAGTAACAAAAAGGTTGATTCAATCTTTTAAATTAATTAAATTAAGTCCAAGTTCGTAGCCAGGTATCAGAGGTTCAGACAGTGCCAAAACGAGATACAGAAGAATAGTCAAAAACACAAGCAGAAGTCATAGCCAAAAATCAGAAGAGCAAAAGTAGAAAAGGAGCAGGCAGGAGAATTATAACTGGACGTAGCAAAAGTCAAAACCAACAAAACAAGAAAGGCAAACAAAACAGAAGGGCAAGGCAAATCGTTATCAGGCAGAAAGGTGTCTCAAGAATCTCTACAAACTGGCGTACTAGGAACTCGGTACAGAATGAGGATCAACAATCTGACAAAGAACAAAGCGGAGACTGAGGTTTATATACATGAGGGAAGGTGACAATCTAGGCAGGGCTCAGGAGAAAGGTGGGCTAACAAATAGACAATAGGTGAGAAACATAATAGGGTAATAATGCAATAACAGGGGAGACGAAAACGCAGACTGGATGCACGATAACACACGTGTAAAACATACGGCTCCGGAATAGGGAGTAGACATTTGCATAGATTGAAGATGTAGTGATAGTAAGAGACAGGTGCGAACACTTCGCTGAAACTAAGCAAGTAATCAGAGATTGCATAGGGAGGCAGAGTTATAGAACAGTGCGGAAAACTAAGAGATTGCGTTAGTGAGTTAGTTACGCGATAAATCTAAACTACCCAATTAAAGTGACTGTTAGTTAGACAGACAGTAATTGTATTAATTGGAATAGTACTGTACAATATCTAGATTAGTAGTAGTTAATAAGAATAGTGCTTTAAAACATTTAACCATCGAGAGAAGCAGGAAGTAAGAAATGCGAGACTGGAAGAATATTGATTCAGACACAGACATAACAGGGGATGAGGAATGCGAAATTGTAATGGGAAACAGTAACCAGATATGCATGATGATGAATAAATAACCAGAATAAACAATAATAAACACTAATACAGACAGGACAAATCCAGGAACATTACATACACTGTTTATTCTGTACTGTTTTGGTCACTGCTGTTAATGCCCTCTGCTGTTAATGCGTTTGTCTTGAAGGCCAACATTGCGAGGAAGTATGGAGCCAGGGTGTATGGGGTCGGAGTGAAGGATTTCGACGAGGCTCAGGTAAGAGGCCAGCTGGGCTTACTCGTGTAGTTTTGTTGGCAGTTTTTTTGGTAATCAAAAAACGGGTCCATTTTGTTTTTTTTGTTTTTTTAAGTATGGCTGCAAGTCTAAAATGAATCAGCTTCCTGTTCTTGATGCATAAGGATATGATGAAAGTCTTGTATTTCTGTACCAAAGCTGTCATTATGGTCACAAGAAAACTTTTTTCTCAAAAATGTGTTTTCAGGTATTAATTGTCCCAAATGTTTTTTTTATTTATATATTTTTTATTTTATTATTTTGCTTTGTTTTGTTTTCTGTTACGTCACTGTGGTCTTTGCGCTTTCCCAACAGCTTGCTGATATTGCTGACACAAAAGAACACGTATTCCCTGTGAAAGGTGGCTTTCAAGCCCTCAAAGGAATCGTCAATTCGGTGAGTTCTTCACCTCTTTTGTGGATCTGCTTCTGTTAATGAATTTGGCACTAAAAGTTCAATAAATTAGAGGAGACTACTTCATTAACGCTACTTCATTGACACATTTTTGGCAAAAACATCATCATTGAAACATATTTATATGTCCTTTCCAGGTAAACGCATTCAGCTCTTTCTATACCGCCATTTGCATCAATTTAAAGGAATGCTCCCAGTGAGCTTTCATTTCTTCCTCCAAATAATTTTGGATATGCTTTAAGAGAAAAAAAAATCCTCTTCACACAACAGATGTCAAGAATCACGCCTGGACATCCTTCAGTGTGCTTGAGTTTCGCCTCCTGGTTTCTAAACAACTCCCCTCAAAGTCTATAAATGACAGAAACCACCGAACCACGGTCCTCCAGAGCAGAAACCTGCTGCTTTTCCACCCTCCCTTTACCTGGGAGTCAGGTGTGAAACAGTCTGGTCAATCAGAAGCACTAATTACCCAGTAGAACAGAAAACCAAGGCCAGATTTACGGATCCCTGCTATACAGTATGACATCAGATGATAGACTATTAGAAGGGGTTAGCTACAAGCAAATCTGGTCATATTGCATGGTTTTAATAAAAACATGAAGTTATGACTACATACATTTTTGTCCTCATAGAGGCTTGTCGAAATTGTCTTCTTGTTTCTGTGCGGTAAATGTAGAAGAGGCAGTGATTAATTGATGTGTATAATGTATATGTTGTATTTTTAGTTTCTAATTAAACTTGGGGTCCGTGGCATTGTTGTTTTTCATAATTTATGTGGAGAGCGCCCATATCCGCAGACATATGGCCCACATATTTCAGCGTGGACAACCACAAAGTGCCTCCTTCTGAGAACAGTTATGACCTCATCAATTACCTGTTATGAGGTTGGCCTGTCACTGTGACGACTGCATTTCTGAATTAGTTTTTGTTATTCATACACAGGCATGGGTGGCATACTGTAAGCCTCTGGTATATTCATTTCCAATTCTCATATTTCTTTGCTGTAACGTACTGTATACCGTCCTACAGTACAGTATCATTCTCAAGAGTGTTGAGGGGGAAGTTGTCAGATTAGTTTTAAAGGCCAGAGCTTTGGCAAGTGTCCTTAAGTTGCACTTTGCTGCCGTCCTACTCAGAAATTAATTTGCATTAATTATTACAGTGTGACTTGCGGGGTGATAATCTTTTGCTGCATTGATCAGTTCATTTTTAGTTTAATTCACCCCCATCATATATCACAGTTCTATAAAATTCTACAGCTACAATGCCATAAATCTGAGTCCCTCTCCTGTTTTTCTTCATATGGAGTCAATCCTGTGCTGAAATAGAAAAACGAAATAAATACATAAATTAATAAATAAATCTAGGGCTTGGCTTGAAAGGAGGACAATATTTAGCCACTGCCCACAGTAAAACTAGTGGTCATTCGGTCACAAACTGTCAGATCGCCATCTTGACAGATAGTTGGAGTGATCTGAGGAGGGTGGGGGTAAGTTCTCTGTCACCATATTTTTGCAGGGCTGTTGGAGCGGCCTCTTCCTACGTAAAATGGCTGCCAATATGCATCTGATAGTTTCCATTCCCCGAACTCCTTTAACAGCTCCCTGCCAGGAGGAGTTTGTGCACTGTAACGCTTATTGCATTTGTCCAGTCACTTAGGGAAAAGTCTGCAGAATGGTGGAGAAGTCTTCCATAGTTTGTTATGTGTTATTTGTTATTTGTCTTTTCATATTTTGTCCCTTGGAAGATCATTGTTGATGAATGCATTGAAGGTAGAAAATGTTTCTGTTACCTTTCATCACAACAGGGTATTGGCTATTTAGTATTTGGTATTTAGTACTATGCTTAGTAGTATTTACATAGAGGCTAAAAAGGGGTTGATAGTTTGATGAGGAACCCTTATTTGAACCTGGAAATATTAGCCAGAATTCCTTGGAGAGGCGGCAAGTCAGACATTTTGTTCTGTGTGTTGTGTTTAAGGCTGTCGATGGAAATACTGACAGGCTAGAGAAATATGTATTTTATTTTTAATTTTAAAAAGAGTTTTTAAATAGCAAGACATTTAGATGTAACCCTAACAGCAGATGTTTTAGAATGTTTTTAAGAACATTTTTAATGTCATATTTGTGATCTTACGTTTGATCTTAACAACCTTGGGTCTGAAAGAGGCGCTATATGTAAATAAAACGTATTATGCCGGTAAATAAATCGTTATTTGAAACGAAATTCTTATTATTATTTTATTTTTTATTTTTTATGGATTAAACGTTGAAAGCAAGCTTGTCAGCTCTGCAGCAGTATGAGTCGGACGCAGTTTTTGTTATTCAGTGGAGAAAGGAATCCAGGGCATTCTCTAGCGATTAGTAATTCTGGACACAGGAACAGTTGGCGTTGTGTTTCTCTGCGGTCGGATTTCTTGGATTTCGGATCATCTGTGCAATTCTTGACACTCAATTCCGAGTGATTTAAGGGCAAACATTGCACACATGTGTGTGCCAGGATTTTTGCTTTTTAGCCAGGTTTTTGTTTGTTTTATTTTACATGCCTTTTAGTTTTTTGAAAATATTGGGACCATTCCCAAGTACTTTAGGCCGAAGTTGTAGCGCAGTCCTTTATGAATACTCCATGTTTCATGGTTGCCACAATATGCGGGGTACTTTGTGCTGTTATGTTATGTTATGCTATGTTTTAAAAAAGTGAGTAGTATTACAATGCAGAATTCCAGCTTGTTTGACTCTTAATTGACTCTTAGTTTCAAAACTGGCTATTTGTTATTGCTTTAATATTGTTCTTTTTAAAAAGCTTTCTCACTATTTAATACTTGACTTTCTGGTCCTTGTTTTTGGCTTCGCAGCACACAATAACAAAACTTGGTTTTAAAACCCAAACAAAAAACATCACAGCAAATATATTCCCCTAGAGTTCATGCCCCTCAGTACAGACTATACTCGCCTGGTGGCCCAACACCTTTCTAAGTGACTTATCAGTGCAGTGGTGTTTCACTGTTATTTATTCTACCTGCATTTTGTAAAACATGCCGCTCTGAGCTCTCCTAATGCCATATATGCTCATTTTTAAGCGATTGTGTATGGGCATTTACATAGTTTCGCTGTTTGTGGATATATCTGATAATAGAAGATAGCCCTTGTGTCTGGTAGTGGCTCAAACAGGCCTGTTTATATGATAATGGAGGCTGGGAGACTTTAATAGACTTGGAGAGTGTAATAGACTTGTATAATTTTCCCATAAAAATGGATATGGTTTCCTACCTGCTTGCATTCAATGAAACCATAATTCTTTTGTTTTTATTTTTTTTCTTCTTTTGCTGGGTGAGTGACAAGTCGTGCTTAGCTGTAACAGATATCGCAGGTACCTTAGGTCTAGCATCCTAATAAATGTTTAAAAGGGACTAGACAGATGTACGATGCATTTGTTATGATGCTGAATAACGTGCCAATGCCATTTTGTTTTTAACAGATTTTGAAGCGGTCCTGTACTGAGATTCTAAGTGTGGAGCCCTCCACTATATGTGTAAATGGTAAGCAGGGGTCACACCACAACAGATCTGGGTCAAATACATAATTGTTTTGGATTCAAATATTTTTCAATGCTTTACTGAGCTTGTCTGGTGTATTGGAACACAATATGAAATACTCTCAGAAAGGACCACTCCTTATGGTCCTCTTGGTTGGCTTAATCGCACCACGAAAGACCAATCGAGCTCAGAAAAGTATTTGATTCCTAAACAATTACTCATTTGACCCAGGTCTGCACCACACACCTGTATCGACTGTGTTTCTGTACACAGTGAAGCAGCTAAATTGCACCTTACGCCCGCTCTTCCTGGTGTCCTTTCAGAGACCTTCGACATCGTGCTGAGAGGAAACGGGTTCACCATGGGCCGGAGTGCTCAGGGGATCATCTGCAGCTTCATCGTGGACCAGCGCACCTACAGTAAGTGCGTGGAGAAGCGCAGTATTTCACACCTTCTGTGTGCACTCTGACAGTGGAGGTACATTTTTGTTCTTCAAGGATCACATTTTCCAAATGTACCCTGGAAGAGCATTAATGCTGTGTTACGTTAGTTGTCCAAGCAAAAAAGGTACAAGTTCATTATACTTCTGGATAGGGGTACAGTTTCATGTACCTATAGGGAACTGCCCCAGCAACCCGCATTTTGTACCTTTTTAGGCAACCTCTCAGACTCCTATCAGACCAGTGGGTCCCAACCTCTCAGACTCCCATCAGACCAGTGGGTCCCAACCTCTCAGACTCCTATCAGACCAGTGGGTCCCAACCTCTCAGACTCCTATCAGGCCAGTGGGTCCCAACCTCTCAGACTCCTATCAGGCCAGTGGGTCCCAACCCTGGAGATCTACCGTCCTGTCAGTTTTCACTCCAACCCTAACAAAGTAGACCTCATTCAACAGCTAGAGATCCCTTTGAGCTGTGAATTAGTAGAATCTTGTGAATCAAGGGTTGGGAACCGTTGTGTTGGAGGTAGCATTTATCTACCACCACTGAGAGTAGCAGCTGCAAACTTTAAATATTTCCACAACCGCCATCATGCTATATGTGTGAGGCCTTAAATTATCTACTTCTGGGGGAAGTTTCTGTTCCGGCTCCTTCCACCATAAACCAAGAGAGTGTTTTCTTTTTAAACAGAATGGAGCCTCGTATGAAGAAAGGACAAAGCTGCGATCAGATTTATTTGTATCAGGTCATACAGAGCTGCCACGTGTTTTTATTTTTCATTTTGTTTCTAAGACACCAAAAGCGACTGTCCTCTCTGAACCTCAGAAAACAGAGAACTTTGTAATTGTAGTCAGGCGTGATGATGTCGCTAAGAAAACTGAGCACAGATGGGAAGCACATGGTTCAATCCTGCCTTCCAACTTGTAGGATCTCCTACTTTTCATGGCTTTCAAATAATGAAAAACCCTTCCTGGTGCTGCTGTAGATGACATATAAATGACTCCTCTGGGCCTGTGGTGCTTTGTGAAAAAAACAGTGCCGTTTGCGGCACGTTGAACGCTCTCTGGAATGTGTTTAAAAATCGCGATGGTTCAGCTCATGAGCACGTGTGGCTGCAGAGGTACCTGGGTTATGACAAGCAGCTGTATATTATACATCTGGAAATGAGTTTACTCTACAGTAGGTCTGGCTGAGCAGAGCAGGCACACAGAAATGTATAAATCTTTTCAGGCCACACTAATGTAGTTGTTAACCATGAATTAATTGACGTGCAAATGCATTAAACAAGCATGAAATTTCACTAGTTAATGTATTTGTTAACTACTCATTAATTTATTAGTTACATGAGCAAACTATAGGATAAACCTATAATTAGTTCACCACAAACAAATACATTAACTGTTTTTTCATTCCAAAATGAATTGGCTTGAACTAATGTAAATGAATGTAAGTTGTTAACATGAATTAATGATGCACAAATACATAAAGAAAGCTGCACAGATTCTCAGCAGTTAGTTAGTTAACAACTACATAAGTTAATGGCAATTCATATTGTAATGGAAAAAAAAAGACATTCATGTCTTTGTTAATGGTGCCCAAGTTTTAACCAAATTTATTCTGCAGCAGGCCAGGCTACACAGTGCAGGCAAAGAGCAAACTCATAGTTGTATATGTTATTTTATTTTCCAGGTCAGAAGCCGACCGTGGTGCAGGACAACTACCTGCTCTGCCCAGCGCCGGTCCTGCAGGAAGTTGGACAGTAAGTTACGGACGGAGAGCTTTGCAGGGTTGTGGTAAATATCCGGGCTGGATGGCAGGATTCTGTAGGGTCTGTGTGGGGCAGCGCGTTTAGCGGATCTGGTTTGTGTTCCCCATGGCCGCCATGTGTCCTGGCTCGCTTCAAGCCACAGCAGTGCGCGTAAAACTCAAAACGGATTAGGCTTCGGCATCAGAAGGTTCCGCGCCACGTGTCTAAACTTCCTATGAACAGTGACAGCTTTCAACTGCCATATGCTCTGTACGGCTGACCTTGTGTTACTGTATGTAGAGAGGAGTGCCTATATGCACTATGGAGAGAGCATGTGTAATATGAAAAATGCGTAATATATTTCATGAGGCAGCTGAATGTGCTTTCTGCTATGAGTGCCTGTTTGTTTGGCACGCTGCCTTGACCCTTAAAATCTCTGCCAACTCTGAAATCACACTGAGATTGACCCACTTAAGAGTTCCTGGTCTTGGAAACAGAGTCTCTTTAGCGTTTCCTGTGATATAATCTTGGAGGGCAAGCGTGACTTGCCCTACTTTCTAACCCCTTAAGGTGTGAGATCACCGATACACGATTAGAATGCTCTCTTAGCTGATGTAAAAATCACTACTGGTAGCTGAAAGCAGAACACTGACTTTTGGAAGAAAAAAAGCACATTCCATAAAACCTTCTATTCAAAAAGGGTTGTAGTTGTATCTGGAGAGAATAATTCAAGGGTGCTATAGAGTGCAGTTATTTCATGTAATCAACAATATGGTCACATCATCCTTACTGCTGTGACCTGAATGACTGGAATAATTTAATTGGTTTATACCCATTTTCATCAAGCAGTACATACCTTCCATAGGCCTCTCTGAAGGTGTTCTTATTTTGATTCCTACTGTGCAGTAACTGTCAATAAATGCTGATAATTAGTGAGAATTACATTATTACAGGGTACAAGTATTGACTTTCATTTTTACATACATTTTTACAAGTCTAATCAAACTGGAATCTGATACCAAGATTTATTCTTGGTAATTGGCAGTAATTAAAGACATAAAGACATAATATAGTGAAATGTGTGTTATTATTAAATAATCATACACAATTATTTCCATGTTCCTGCAGTCATAGTCACTCTCTGATATAAAGTGACGATGGAGGTACATTTTTGTTCTTCAAGGATCAAATTTCCCAAATGTACCCTGAAAGTACAGTAATGCTGTCTTTGGATACAAATGAGTACATTTTCCAAGGAAAAAAAGCCACAAATTAATTAAATATTGCTGCCTAGGTGTACAGTTGTATGTCCCAATAGGGTAGCACCCCAGTGAAAAGCATTTGTAGCTTTTTAGGGAATTTTCGTAGCTTTTTTTCTGAGAGTGTATATAATACTCTCTGGTTTGTGTTCAGGGGTTAAAAGTCGTTGTTCCGTGTGCGGTATACGCATGTCACGTGATGCGGAGCCAGGGCAAACTCCTCTACGCGGCGGCCATTTTGAGTGCTCGCTTAATTAACTCTTGGCTGGTGAACAGGACCCATTAAGCGGTTAGCTAGTATGAGCGGAGAGTAAACACATCTGGCGGAGGGCTTTAACGGGATGTGTGACAGCTGCCGCCATTCCCCGTCCCGCGGTCCCGTTTAAATAATTCACCGCTCGCTGACATATCCGCTCCACGCACCACCTGCGTACTGCAGCGTCTGAGCGGACTATATTCCGTCTCCCGCCATCTGCCGGCTTCTGCCTGACCGACGACGCCTTTTTTCGTCCGCCTGCCTGACCGTGGAGCGGGCGAAAATCTGCTTCCTGTTCCTGTACAGATTTCGGACCATCGATGGAGCGCTCTTAATCTGTCTCAGTCCAGCCGTCGCCTTAAATGCACCTTTCTGTGACTTGCGTTTTGGTGGAGCCTTTCTTCGGAATTGTCGATGGTAGTGTGTGACTATGACGGTGAGTGGGGGGTCGTTTTGGAGTCGGGCGACCGCGTTGGGCCCGGTCATGTGATCTAGCGTGCTCCTGTCGCTGCACCTCGTCTGGCGTGACATCTGCCATGTGGGCTAAGGGTGGTGGCAGCTGTCAGCCGTGAGTGACCCCCCCCTGTACGGTGGATGTAAAGGTTAAGTGTCTCAGCCCCACCGCCACCTTTCTCTCACCTCCAGGTTTCACAGTGAGGGTAATGCTGGGCTACACCTGCAGTCTCATCAATTATCAATCTCACCCACGGAAGCTTGGGGTCCTCCAGTGCCTAGAGACGCATGTGGACGTGTGAGGTTAGCGCGTAAATATGTTCGCTAGCACTATTGGTCTCCCGCTGTTGTAACTAAGATCCGCCCCTCAGATTCTTGGTTCAAATATGTAATAGTTTTGTATTCTAATACTTTTCTGTGCTCTATTGATCTTGCCTAGTGCAATTGAGCCAACCAAGAGGACCAGAACGTCCAGGTTTCAATACACCAGACAAGCTCAGTAAAGAGTAGAAACGTTTTGAATTTCTCGAATTCAAAACTGAATCCGAAATGACCCAGGTCTCATCTGCAGATACCCGTGTTGTCTTCAGCTAGAATGAAATTGTTTACTCGACTGCACACAGTTATTCATCAGAATATGAAAGAAGCGTTTTCCTGATTCTCCTTCAGAGTCTTTGGATGAAAGAAAATGTTTATAATCTATGTTCTTTCCTTTGGATAACTGGCTGACTAGAGAGATCAAACGGGTTTCGAGGTTTCCTCGTTTACACTTTCTCTCGTTCTTCTTTCTTTCCGTCTCTGTTGCCTTTCGGAGCTTGTCCCAGTTTGATCTCCTTCTTGGCTTTTGTTTCGTTTGATGCCGGAATGGCGTCGTCACATTCTAAGGAGCACATTGTAACTCAACACACATGTCCAAAAATCAGAATCATTCAACCCTTTCCTTTTCATCTCTTACAACGCAAATGCGCACAGGATGTAGGGATTCATTCAATCCTGCAGTCAAAGGGTCTAACAATGCCATTCACATTACTGTTGTTGTGTTGGTTTATCATATGTTTATATGGCTGTTCATTCCTAGAAATCAAGCAATCAAGTGAATATCCCTGATTGGGCCAATGAAGTATCAGCTTGAAGTTGCAGTACAATGGGTTGACATCATAAGCAGCCATTTATTTTCATGCCTTTATAATTATTATTGTTCATGACTGTGCCCATGACACAGATATCAGCGGAATTTCCCAAATATGCTTGGCTCTGTTGTCTGTCTCTCGGTTCCTATAAAAAGAACCTTTGGTCCACAAACCGGGCGTTGTTGTCTTAATCACGCAGTGGTCATATTTCACGTACGGTAATTACTGTATGCAGGAGCTTGCTGAGAGACGATTATCCTCGCCTCATTAAATGGCGTTGGAGTGTGCCTTGTTTACCTTGGCCTACAGTTTGACCTGACCTCAAAGACCTAGATTTATGTTTGTTATGTCTGTGTGGGGTTTTATATTTAGTAAACTAATGACTCAATGTCATATGACAGCTGAGATGACAGAATACCTGTCACAGTTTAGGAGATTGGAGCAGCTAGCTCAGTAACTTCACAGAGTAGCACAGGACATTTCCCTCAGAAACCATATGTAAGAGCTTGTCCATCACCTCTGTTTGCACTTTAATATATATACCCTAGACCAGGGGTGTCTAATCTCATCCAAAAATAACTGGTGTGGGTGCAGGTTTCTGTTTTAGCCCAGCACTAAGAGACCTGATCCTACCAAGGTCTTGATTGAAGACCATGATTAGTTAAATAGTTAAATCAGATGTTGTAGTGCTCTACTAAAACAAAAATGTGCACCAACACCAGCACCAGAGATCGACCATCCCTGTCCTAGACCAAACATGACACACATCTACTGCCCCACTGTCTACAGAGAGATATCACAGTCACGATCAATATCACAGAGATATCAACATTGTTCCTTTTTTCATGGTCAGAACACAGAACTGCCCCACTGTCTATAACAGGGTGCTAGAGCATCAAGAATGTCCATTGATGTCTCAAGGCAATGTGAGCATTTGATACAAACACCGGGAGGGTCCAAGTGTTGTCTCTTTGTAAAATCCACCGTCTGTCCAGTGTAAATTAGATGTGTCCCTTCCTTCATCCATTCAGGAGAATGGCTGTAGTTAGCATGCAGGAATCCCAACCACACAGGCTCTCTGCAGCTGCTGGGTGGATGAGGCACACAGGGCACGGGATATACCTACATCTGTGTTTTATAAGCCTTTCTAACCGTTTACTTCTGCAACTAAGTAGAAGCAGTGGAGGCATGAATCCCAATGCATTAACACTGCAAAAAGTCTGTCTTAAGGGTTTAAGTGTTGTAATGAGACATAAAATCTAGCTTTTTTCCCCTCTCAAGTAGAAAATATTGCCTTGTTTTAATTTACTGTTTGCTTGACAAGTGAAATTATCCTACTCCAAATCTTGAACGTGAGCAAAACTGTCACACCCCATTGGCAGTAGTTTTGTTTTATCTAACAAAAGAGTAATAGAAATATGATTTTAAATCTCAATACAAGACAAAATGACTCGTTAAGATGGACTTATTTTTTAGTTTTTTGCCGTGAATGTATTATGGTTATTGAACAAGTTTGGTGATGAAAGTCTCTCAGATCCTATTACAACACTGTTCTTTTTTCTGTATCTCTGCACACAGCGTACAGGATACAGCGAAGTGCATGCTGGGAAGGGAGAGATAAGCACAGTGTCAGGGCACAAATTGCTGTTTTTTCACAGCAAAGATGGCTCTTCAACAAACAAACATCAAAGATAAAACAAACAGAATCTACCTTCAGTTCTTCAGCCATGCCAATTTACTGTGTTGCGAGTCCCCGAGCGAATTAAAAATGAGTTTTAGCAGTTTTTAATTTATCAGGAAGCAGAGGACAAATGCCGTAGTTTCAGCCTGTCTTTGACCCTCTGGGGAATAGATGGGGCCTACGGCAATGCCTGAGGCAAAGCGCAAAGCAAAGCAAAGCCACCTCTCTGGTTATTATTCTAGAATAATCCTTCTCAGCGCTGTCCTACACAGCCCGGCACTCAGACAATAGACCAATAGACCACTCCTTTATACATATTTCCTTTTTTTCCGCTTTCTTTTTCTTTTTTTGGCGGGGGGTTTGGGGGCATTGAAGTGTTCTATTTCCTGGTCTTCGGCTCTCATTAAACCTAAGGTAATTGGATTCCCTATAATTGACATATGGAAATTGCTGTGCCGTTCATCATTAGGGTTTTAATTGCACCCATTTTGGCTGCCTCCTTGATAAATAAGTCATATGTATCTTTCCTGTCTTGTTGTCATACGTTCAAAACGTGTGTCTTTTTTTAAGTGGCAAAAGTAAAACACAGAGCTATTTTTAACTGCATTTAGCTCGTCTGCTGTAGACACTGTGTATAATGGCCTCAGAGAGTCTCTATAAAATGGTACATTGACTCGGTTGGTTTATAGAGGGAGTTTTTTATTTATATTGTCTGCAGTGAGTGTATGACACCTGGCATTTAACGTCAGTCAGTATGAACGCTGCTCCTTCTTTGTGCTCGACAGGTCGATTGATGTGCTGATCAGCTTGAACAATGGCACGTCCTTCATCTCCAGCGCCCTTACCATCAACGCCACCTCATGCGTGAGTGTGAACATTCATTCAGCTCCGTTACACTTCAGGGATACTCACAATATCTGTATCACCACTACTAGCATGTGCTAAATTCTTAGCTCTTCCTTATACTAAATTCTTAGGCCTTCCATGTACACTCAGTGAGCAATTTATTAGGTAGAACAGTAGACAAGCTTGTTAATGCAAATATTTTATCAATCGACAATTGAGGCAGCAACGAAAAGCATAAAAGCATGCAGACGTGGTCAAGAGATGTGATCTGAGTGACTTTGACCGTGGATTGATTGTTGGTGCCAGACAGGGTGGTTTGAGTATTTCAGAAAATACTGATCTCCTGGGATCAGTCTCTAGTCTAACAAAAAACATACAGTGAGCAGCAGTTCTATGGGCAGAAACCCGTTGTTAATGAGAGAGGTCAGAAGCTGGCAGGAAGGTGACAGTAACGCAAATAACCACACATTACAACAGTGGTATGCAGAAGAGCATCTCTGAACACACAACGCGCAACAAACCTCCAAGTTGGTAGGCTACAGCAGCAAAACTCAAAAAATTAATAATATGTCTAATAAATACCTAATAAAATAAATAAAGACCTAAAGTGCTCACAGAGTGTAATACATTATTAGGGCTTCTACTAAGGCCCCTACTTCCAAGCACCAAACTTCTTTCTTTCTCCTCTTATATATTTATAGGACACAGAAGGGTCAGACGGGTCTCTCCCAGTCCCTCCTACCCCTTGCCATCCTGACTAGGGAGGAGCCGTCTCCGGCAGCACAAAGCTGGACTCAAAGCATATGATAGACGAAAGACTAAATCATTATATAAATAATTATTTCTAATTTCCAGATTATTTACGCAGCATGGTCGGTGTGTACTTATTCTGTATTAATGCTATGCAATGAGACACAACCAATCATTTACTTTGTCAAATTTTAACAAATCCTCTACGTATTCACCATTTGCTAATCAGATGCAGAATTATGCATGCTAATTAGTAAAATATGCTTGAGTATGAAAGGTAGGGCCCTGTTGTAATGAGTAAGTGCTGGACTCTGCAGAAATAAATCCTATTTTTTTGGCTATACCTTGTCTTGCCTGGTTATTATACAGTTGCAGTTGATTACATAGATAACTCACAATAAGACATACACTATTTAAAAACCAAGGACCTGTTCCACAAAGCAGGATTACTAAATTAGCTGGATAACTCAGCAGAGTAAAACCCAGAACCCTCCCAAATGTGGAACATGGACTGAAGTAAAAAGAGCTGTTTTGTGTTTTACACAATTATCCAGCAAACTAAGTAATCCTGCTTTGTGGAACAGGTCCTTGGTTTTTAAATAGTGTATGTGTTATTGTGTTTTCTCTGTAAACTCGGCACTTTTGAAAAAGAGGGCACTGAACCTCAATGTGTCCCAGAGTACAGCTGTGGACCCGGAATAGAGATTGCTGTGGTAGACTGCGCCTGGTGTGACTCTGTGTGTGCTGTGTTTCAGTCGAACGGCTGGGCTCTGACCATCGTGTTCCTGGTGCTGCTCCTGCTGCTGCTCCTGGCCCTCATGTGGTGGTTCTTTCCCCTCTGCTGCACTGTGGTGAGTGCTTCATCCCTTCCTCTGCCTCTTCCTCCTCCTCTTTCTAACAGGGCCACGTTAGCTCTGATATCTGGCTGTCAGAAGGTTGCCGGGTCGGTCCCACCCTGGGTGTGTCGAAGTGTCCCTGAGCAAGACACCTAGCTCTCGATGAGCTGGTCGGTCCCTTGCCAGTCAGCTTATCATCGTTGGTGTGTGAGTGTGTGTGAATGGGTGAATGAGAGGCATTAATTGTGAAGGGCTTTGGATTAAAGCGCAATATAAATGCAATCTTTCTTCATCCCAATATGTGAATTACCATTGTTTTTTCATCCCAACACTTTATTCTGTTACTTCACGCAAATCTCTGTAATGTCCGTCCGGTTTCAGCTTCCGGGAATCATGCATTTCCCCTTTTTGTGTCAGTTGGTACACCTTTTAACCATAAATGTAATAACATGCAGGTACATAAATCCTTGCCTGGTAATGTGTAACAAGTATTAAGGAATTAGATTATACTGCTATTTTAGCTAATATTTCTCACACAAGAGTGTTATTAACTTGACTGTTTGCCACTTACTCATACCTGAGGTTGAAATAGCTTTAGAGGTAGGTAGATGGTAACACCAACTGACTAGCATCTGATATGAAACTTGCGGTTTTTGTCCTCTTCGCATAACTCCATTCTGAGGCTGTCTCAAAGAGGAACTGGGGGAAGTAAACAGGAAGTGGAGCATCATGCACATCGTGCTTCTATTTGCAATGACATTGTTTCTGAAGTATAACCTCTAAGGCAACATTTACTGGCCTTAGAGGACTCGCTTAGTATTCTTAGGAAACCATTTGTCACACACCATGACACAGCCATTGTGGTCAGAAGAGGTGGACAGTGGGAGGGAGGAAGAATATGTTTTTTTCACCAGCGTTTTATTATACGTATATGGGCTGGAGACTGAGAGCGCATGCCCATACGGAATATAAACTAAAACCTTCACTCATCATCCTCATGGGATCTGGGCCAAAACAATAACACACATGCGAAGAAAAATAACTCGACTCGCAAAGCTTTTCAGCATGCGTGGGAGTCGTAGCTTCTCAGCTCTCATTCTGGACTCTGGTTCTGGGCTCTCGTTCTGGTTCTGGGCTCAGGTTCTGGGCTCTTGCTCTGGACTCTCGCTCTGGACTCTCGCTCTGGACTCTTGTTCTCAGCTCTCATTCTGGACTCTGGTTCTGGGCTCTCGTTCAGGTTCTGGGCTCAGGTTCTGGACTCTCGCTCTGGACTCTTGTTCTCAGCTCTCATTCTGGGCTCTGGTTCTGGGCTCGAATACCGCTCACAGACGTGGTCCCCTGGTCTCAGCCCCACCTGTGGAAAGAAATCACACCTTTATCAGCACCTGGACTGACTGATAATGTAGTCCAGTAGGTGTGGTCCTCGGATTGCCCTGCCTCCTTCCCACAAACCGAGCCCCATGTGCCACACCATAACATCAAACTGCCTGGTGAGAACATAATTATCTCTGGGATAAAAAGCCAGAAGAACACATTTAACCATCAATACATCAAATTGTGTATTGTGTAAATTACAGCACCTTTAATTTAGTCATTTCTGCAGACCGCTTTGTACAGCTGTAACAAAGCAATTGGTAAGCCAATAAAACAAACCATTAAAAATGTAAATAGTAAGAATAAATACATTTAATGAGAATATGATTGGTGAATTATTAGGAGAATATAAGGGGCAGTAATTTCATTGAAGCACAGGAAGTTTACTTTACATAGCTGTCTAAAACCAGCCCCGCAATTCAGTTAATCCATGGTTCCTGCTTGGGCAGATAAAGTTTTTTTGTCTGTTCCAAAATTAAAATTTCAAGGGTTTTTTTCAGACTGATACTCATCTGGTTGCCTTATTGACGATGCATGAATATTTAGCGAATGGCGCTTTAGACACATCAAACATTCGCGAATCTAGCAGCGACACTGCTGGCGGCTCCCCCCTCTCTCTCTCGCTCGGCCGCAGTGCGGGGCCGCGGCGGGAACAGCTGCGCACGGGCCGGCCGGAATCCCCGCGCTTCTCGGAACGCCGACGCGGAATAACGCCATCCCGCTCCTCTTTGAGAACCCGCGGGGGACTGCCGCCGCGACCGGGCCAGAGCATATTTTGGAAAACCAACAAAAGCATTAAAATGTAAACGCCCTGCAGCGTGTTTGTCTGGTGGAGACCAGGGGAACAGGAGGACCGTGTGTGTGTGTGTTAATATTTAAAGTAGACGCAGCAGTCTCACACACCGCTCAGCTTTCTCATCCTCTCCACCGGAGCGGGAGCCTTCCTGGGAATTATTCTGGGAATTGTCTCTCTTAACGTGCCCTAAAGTTTCTCATTGGCTGCGTCTGTGTCTTCCCATACACTAGTGTGGATGAGAGAAATGTTTACCAGATGATCAGTGTGGTTGCAGTAGATTGTTACAATTTAAATGTCAAATTTTCAGAATGTGTAATTTGGTGAAAATGGATATTAGTATCGTTAATGAAGCATTTTGACTGCATGCAGAAGTTTTATTGTACTTTGATGTTTAAAACAACACTGTCGAGCCAACCAGTGTTTTGCCAAAAACACATTTGTTACGAATTTACTTAATAGCTTTCTCCAACCGATTCATTCTGCATTTCAAAACTCAAAAGCTGACACGTGGACAGTCTTATTCTTTGTGCCCAAGGAAACTGTGTGTTTTTGCGTTTGCTTTTGTTTGGGCCAGGCTCAGGAGTAAAACTTGTGCACAAAAACTGTCAGCTTAACAGCAAACTCTTATATTGTTATTACTAGCCACCACTTCTCTGCTGTCATGTTAGGCTGGCAGCTTAACGCAGCGTGGTGTGTTTTGGGGTTGGGGTTGGGGTTGGGGGAGGGGGTGTGGGGTTTTGGAGATGGGGGGAGGGGTGTGGGATTATGAAATCCAGTTGGATAGTGACAGAACAGCCATATGGGGTTTAGGACCTGTGTGAGCTCCAGAGTGGACAGGTCCTGTGTTGATGTGCTGCTCTTTAGCGACTCGATCTGCCATCAGATGGATAAGTACCTTCTGTGGGTTTAGTTTTTAATTACTATGGCCATTTTAACAGCACGGTGTGGGCTGTGTGTATGTTTGTGTGTGTGTGTGTGTGGTGAGTGTGTGTTTCTCTATGTGTATGTGTGTGGTGTGTGTGTGTGTGTGTGTATGGTGAGTGTGTGTGTGTGTTTCTCTATGTGTATGTGTGTGGTGTCTGTGTGTGTGTGTGTGTGTGTGTGTGTGTGTGTGTGTGATTGTGATTGTATGCATGTGTGTGCACGTGTGTGTATATGTGTGTGTGTGTGTGTCACATATACACCAGGTACTCCCAAACCCTCACTGAGTGTCATTTAGATAATGTTTTATTTATTCCACAATATGTCCTGGAATATAAATCTGTCTCTTAATTACTTAATAAAAGAGCTAATCGTTCAGCGTAAGGTCTGCCTAAAATTATGTTAATCATTGTACCCAAAGCTGACTAATAGATATTACAGGATTTGCCAACAGTTAGCTACAAGTCAAAGAGTAATTAATTAACCCGAAATGATTATTTTCTATTATAGTAATGACGACAGGATATTGCCTGTGTAATGTTATCGGTGTTCTTTAATGTGAGTGAAACAGCTGTTGGGCTATGATATGTGATCATGTGGCTTTTTATAAACTCGTTTGGTAAATACATAACCTGTTCTTTTATGAATAATGCACAGGGGGTATGCCTCTAATTTTGGATTTCTCCTCAGGAGAGCTAGTGACTCCTTCATCCCACAGGCAGTTCCATGGAGAACCTCGAACAGCCCTGTATAGTAAGCCAGTGGATTAATGTGCTGGGTGCATCCAATTTAGAGTAATTATTCAACCGGCCTGTCTTCACTTGAAGTGAGGAATCACAGCTGTGCTCAAGCAAATCGTTCTGCCTCTGTGACACTTCCAGTTGTAACGTCGTGATTAAGGTGTGAGGTCACAAATATAATGTTCTTAACTGAGCATTCGAATGCTGATGTCACCATCACTACACGTAACTGAATGTTCTGAGTTCTAGAACTTTTAAGGAAAATAAATTTAGAAAATTTTCTCTTCATAGGGCGAAATGGGCACAGTTCATTCAAGGCTTTGTGTATCAGTGTGAAAGAGTGAAAGTCTCTCATGCTTGAAGATCCATTCACTTGCATGTGTATGTGTGTGTGTGTATATATTTGTGTGTGTGTGTGTGTGTGTGTGTGTGTGTTTGAGTGTGTGTGTTTGTGTTTGAGTCGGTGTGTGGGTATACATATGTGTGTGTGTGTGTGTGTGTTTGAGTGTGTGTGTATGTGTGTGTTTGAGTCGGTGTGTGTGTATATATGTGTGTGTGTGTGTGTGTGTTTGAGTGTGTGTGTGTGTGTGCTCCAGTCCTCCTCCAGCAGCCATGCTGTGGAGCGGAGCCACACTGTCCCTGTGTCTCTGAGTGAGGCTAATTACCTCCTCTGGACTCTGTGATTGGGGAGTGCTTGCATGCGCTGAACCCCGTCCAATTAATTAAGAGATAAACAGGCACCACCACCACCCTGAAGACTCCCTGTCAACAAGTTGATTTTGGGCCTTCATTATTACTTATTTTAATTTATTTATCTTTAAATCCCTGCACTGAAGCCCAGTGTTGGTCCACCGTGGCAGCCATTTTGGAGCTCCGGTTGTCAGTTCACAAAGCGTTGCCGGCGATATCGCGGAGCAGTCTGGGGACGCGGAAAACCAGGGGCGGGGTTACGACACCCGCTGAGCGCCACGTCTGACAGCGCTTTTTGAGCTCCGCTGTCCGCCCTGTCAGGCCGGGGGGGTCCGTCTCTCCCTCTACCTTCTGCTGATCCCCTCTGTTCTCCTCTGTTTCAGGTCATCAAAGACCCGCCTCCTCCTCCTCCCCCTTCTGCTCCAGAGCCCGTGAGTATATATCTCAGACATGTTTTCCTAAAATGGCAGCTGGGCCAACAGTTTATTTATTTTATTTCATCTATTATTTTAACCCTTTCAGTTCACCAAATATCTCAATGTTCTCAAACAGCAGCGATTGTGACATCAGCTTTATAATTCTAATGCTGATGTCACAATGACTGCTGGGATTGAAAGTTCTAGAACACTGATTTGGAATGTTGGGGAAAAAATAAAATAAAATGTGTTCAAAGGGTTAATAACTTTAGCGCTCACTTCTTGTAATGTTGATTTCAGCTTTTTTTATTCAAGAGAACTGCTCTGATACCCTCCGCTCCCCCCCCTTCCAATCTCCCCCGCCTGTTTCCGAATGCCCTTGCCTGTTTCCAAGCGCCCTACTCATCTGTCCCTCCTTGTACTCATCAGCTCGGCCGGCTTTGACAAATCAGAGTTCAAGAGGCGCTTATAGTCCTCAGAGACCAGCCATTCCCGCACTTCAGTTCCCATTTGCATCATACCTCCGTACTGTAACTTTAATAATAATATCCCCCCCCTCCTTCTTTAATCAGGGGATTACTGTACGTCTCTCTGTATGTCTTTATCTTCATTACAAGGGGCGTGGGGTCTCTGGTGGGGTTTTAAACACTTTCCCCCTCTCTCATCTTTGTCTTCATGCCCACAGGAACCAGAGGACGACCTGCCGAAGAAAAAATGGCCCACGGTGGACGCTTCCTACTACGGGGGCCGGGGGGCTGGAGGGATCAGACGCATGGAGGTCAGGGCCCAAAACGTCCCCTCACCTCTCTCCTCTCTCACCTCTCACCTCTCATCTCTCTCACCTCACCTCACCTCTCTCCTCTCACCTCTCACCTCTCTACTCGCACCTCTCTCCTCTCTCACCTCTCTCCCTCTCACCTCTCTACTCTCACCTCTCACCTCTCACCTGTCTCCCTCTCACCTCTCACCTCTCATCTCTCTCACCTCATCTCTCTCCCTCTCACCTCTCATCTCTCTCACCTCTCTCCTCTCTCACCTCTCCCTCTCTCCTTCTCACCTCTCTCCCTCTCTCCTTCTCACCTCTCTCCTCTCACCTCTCACCTCTCACGTCTCACCTCTTTCCTCTCTCACCTCTCTCCCTCTCACCTGTCTCCCTCTCTCCTCTCTCACCTCTCTCCCTCCCACCTCTCACCTGCCTCCCTCTCACCTCTCACCTCTCTCCTCTCTCACCTCTCTCCCTCTCTCCCTCCCACCTCTCACCTGCCTCCCTCTCACCTCTCTACTCTCACCTCTCTCCTCTCTCCCTCTCACCTCTCTCCCTCCCACCTCTCTCACCTCTCTCACCTCTCTCCTCTCTCACCTCTCTCCCTCTCACCTGTCTCCCTCTCTCCCTCTCACCTCTCTCACCTCTCTCCCTCTCTCCCTCTCACCTCTCTCCCTCCCACCTCTCACTTGCCTCCCTCTCACCTCTCTACTCTCACCTCTCTCCTCTCTCCCTCTCACCTCTCTCCCTCCCACCTCTCTCACCTCTCTCACCTCTCTCCTCTCTCACCTCTCTACTCTCACCTCATCTCTCTCCCTCTCCCTCTCTCCCTCTCTACTCTCACCTCTCACCTCTCTCACCTCTCTACTCTCTCCCTCTCTCCTCTCACCTCTCTCCTCTCTCCCTCTCACCTCTCTCCCTCCCACCTCTCACCTCTCTCCTCTCTCATTTCTCTCCCTCTCACCCTCTCTCCCTCTCACCTCTCTCATCTCTCTCACCTCATCTCTCTCCCTCTCTCCCTCTCTACTCTCACCTCTCATCTCTCTCACCTCTCTACCCTCTCCCTCTCACACTCACCTGCCCATTCCCCATGACCACTGCAAAAAACAGAAAAGAAATCCGCCTCAACAAGCATTTTCATCTTATACTTAGACTTTAAATCTTATTTCTATTACAGGTTTGCTAAGGAATACAAAAATATTGCCAATGAATTGAGACCGTTTGACTCATTTCAAGATTTGATTGAAATGGGATTAGAATTTCACTTGATAAACAAACTTAACTTAACTTAAAACACACTAATAATTTCTACTTAAAATAAGATTTTAAGCTTCATTATTAGCTTATAAGCTTAGTTGAGACAGACTCTTTTTCAGTGCCCGGGGTGCCCGGGGTGGCATACTGACACGGCCCGGCCCGGTGTCCACAAAGGCTCTTTAGATGTGCAAATAAGCTGTCCCGCCTGATTTTCTCTTGACTGCAGCCGCTGGCAGCTCCCAACATGCTGAAAACAGCACTAACGCCCGGGCCTTGGCCTCTCTTAGTGCCGTTGAAAAGGAGGTGGGGAGTTTGTGGAAAAGTAGCTGCTCTTTTCTGTTGCTAAACGGGCTAGATTGTGTCACTCAGACGGTGGAGAGAACGATAGTATCTCTGGTTTTACACACAGACTCATTGACTAAGAAGAGCTGTGAAGGGTCTGTAGCCTGAGAGGACACCAGTCAGGTTAGGGCCAGGATAGCGTACAGCTCAAGTTTCTGTCTCTGTCTTGAACAAAAGAACTCAGCGTCTGTATGACTTAATAGATCTTGAAAGAGACGTTGATGACGTCGGTGTCTGGATGCCTCAGTTTGGGCCTCCACGGGGAGGTTTGACGTTGGCGTTGGCGTTGAGGTTGACGTTGACGGCTTTGACGTGACAGGCTCCTGCCATCTTGTTCTGGCCGCCGAGTCTGATGGTCTCGAGCCACGGTTGGGATGAAGGATGGAGGATGGAAGGACGCTGCCAGTCTTGATGAATTCATCGGGGGGGGCTGTCAGCCCTTTTGTTCCACCTGCTACGCTGCATTTGCGCGCCCCCTCAGCCCCCCAGGGAGAGGGAAGTTTAAAGAGCGACCTGTTCCACTCGAGTCCCACAGAGGCCCCGTCGCTAAGATTCCCCGGGGTGGGGGATGCCCTTGATGTTTCCCATAAGTGCCCAAAAGCCCCCCCCCCTTCTTCCCTCTCTCAGTTTCTGAAGGTCTCCTCCCCTCCCAGTGCATCATGGGAGCAACTGCTCTTAAGATACACCGTTCTCCTGTCCCGCACCGGCCGGGAATTGCACCCAGGAGACGCCGTACGGAATGTTTTATTCAGTCAGAATGTTCTGCAGGGATCCAGAGGTGATACGGAAAATCTGTTATGCATTGTAGCGGCTTAACCTACAGCTTGAAGATTGTGTTATTAATTAATCACCTCTCCCTATGTATGGGCTGGTGGATTTACCATGGCAACAGATGTGATGAATTTAATTAAAAACCAAGACGAAAAAAAAAACTCAAGATGCACTAAGATGGTGTGAAAACTGTGAATTTGTATGTATATGTGGAACTGCAGTGCGTTTGCTTTTGAAGTTATGCCAATTTTCAGCTGTATAAGTGAGCAATATCTCCGGGGAATTGCCTGTAACTTCACACCTACTGTGACACATGGACACTTGCTCTCCATGTGGAATTTTCTGTTGTTAATTCACATTACATTGCACATCCATTGCAGTCATCGATTCACAAGTAGTGTAGCTGACCTGAGCTAATTCTCACATTCCGTTGCCTATTCAGATTACACCAGAGACATGTATTTGGTAAAAATATACTGAAAAGTGTCTTAACAAGTGTTTTAGTCTTGTAATGAAACCTACAATTTTTTTTCTCTCAAGTAGAAAATATTGTCTTGCTTTAAATTACTGTTTGCTTGACGTATTGTCTTACACCATTGGCAAATCTTGAAATGAATGACTATCTCATCACTATATTTGCAATATTTTTGTGTTAGTTAGCCACAAAGGAATATAAATACGATTTTAAGTTGATATATAAGACTAAAATGGCTTCTACTTTTGGGGTTTTGCAGTGAATGCAGTGAATTCATGCCCCTGTCGTTTATAGCTCTGGTGAAACAGAAAGCCCTCTCTAAAATGGTTGCTGTGTTTGACGCAGGTTCGTTGGGGCGAAAAGGGATCCACAGAGGAAGGGGCGAGATTAGAGAAAGCCAAAAACGCTGTGGTCTCCATCGTAGAGGAAGCGGATGAACCCGTTACGAGTAAACCCTCTAAACCCAGGCCCACCTACCAGCACCAAGAGTCTAAATGGTACACTCCAATTAAGGTAAGACATTACACCTTCCATTTAAGGTGCACAGAAAGTATGCTTCATTTAATGTCAGACGATCACACTCCAGTTAAGGTGTATGAGAATGGTATGCTCCATTGTCATGTTTCTGAAAATAATAAGCATGATATATAATATATTTTAAAAAAGCATAATTACCAAAAAAGGTTGCTTTTAATCAGTGGCGGGCACTTTCATTCCTGGAGGCCCAGTGTGTATGCAGGTTTTTATATCAGTTTTATATCAGCTCTATTAGCTGTGTACTGAAATGTTGGCTTGCTCATAGATTAGATGACATATTCCATGTACACTACTGTTGGTAGCAATAATCTTCAGCTGTTATTCGTAGGCTTTATCAGGAAGTGAATCTAAAATTGAACAGACTAATTATATTATTAAGGGCAACAGTTGGCAAGCTATCAAGAAAGAGACCGTACTTTCCCCCTCCTGACGTGAATGAATGCGTTTGGATAGTTAGCCGCGTGAAGTCTGCTCAGCGCTGGCGTGCTCTCTGCTCTGTTCAGGGCCGTCTCGACGCTCTTTGGGCCCTGCTGCGGCGGCAGTATGACCGAGTTTCCCTCATGCGACCGACGACTGCGGACAAGGTAAGCCACCGAGAGCGTTCAATGGTGGAGCGCTGACCCGCATGGGAAAACCCAAAACCCACAGGAAGCAGACAATTCTGAAATTAGAAAGAAGAAGCGTAAACCACCTAAATTCCTTGAGCTGGTGCAAGCTATGATCTCAACATCACTTAGCTGGTCGGCGAGCTGTTTGCTTACAGTAAGCTACTCCAGCAGTTTGACCGCCAGCTTAATCTACCATCTTAACCAGCTTTGACCAGCTGGTGACCAGCTCTGACCAGTTAGAAGCGTTGAAAACACACCTTAAACAAGCCCACAGGACTTTTTTATTTTATTTAAATAGATACATTTTTAATTTTAATAAAAATAAATTAAACAGGCACACACAAAATGTCTGCCTCATGCATTCAATACAAGCTGCAGTGTTTGCCTTAACGCAACAGGAAGTTTCTGGAAGCTTTGCAGTTTGACATTTCTGTTCCTGTGGTCTGGTCATGTGACCTACAGCTGGAGACACTCACAGCAGGATGTGACAGGCGTGCCCTTATATGGGCGTGGATATCAGGCCCTCAGAGACAGGATGTTGATATTTCGGGCCTCCTCATTGGTGAAACCAGAGGGGAGTGAGGACACAAAACTGGCTCCCCTAAATGAAAACAGAAACACACAAAAAGTTGGCAAAAAGTTGTTTTAACAATTCAGTTTGTTTCGCGTGGCACTGTACACAGTTTTTCAACAGCGGGAAGCAGGGTTGCAAACTGTGGCATGATTTCAACAATATTTATACAGCTGTGGTCAACATGCTGACCCGTTTAGTTAAGTGTGATAGTGCAAATACATTTTTTCTAGTGCACATCGGTTTGCTAGTGCATGTAAAGTCTGCGAGTGCACATAAGGTCTGCTAGTGTACATAAGGTTTGCTAGTGCACATAAGGTCTGCTAGTGCACATAATGTCTACTAGTGCACATAAGGTCTGCTAGTGTACATAAGGTTTGCTAGTGCACATAAGGTTTGCTAGTGTACATAAGGTTTGCTAGTGCACATAAGGTCTGCTAGTGCACATAATGTCTGCTAGTGCACATAAGCTTTGCTAGTGCACATAAGGTTTGCTAGTGCACATAATGTCTGCTAGTGCACATATGGTTTGCTAGTGCACATATGGTTTGCTAGTGTGCATAAGGTCTGCTAGTGTGCATAAGGTCTGCTAGTGCGCATAAGGTTTGCTAGTGCACATAAGGTTTGCTTGTGCGCATAAGGTTTGCTTGTGCGCATAAGGTTTGCTTGTGCACATTATATTTGGTAGTGCATGTATGGTTTGCTAGTGCACGTAAAGTTCTCCAGTGCACATAAGAGCTGCTAATGCATGTAAGCTCTTCTAGTGCATGTAAGATTTGCTAGTGCACGGATGGTTCTCCAGTGCTCGTAAGGTTTGCTAATGCATGTAAGGTCTCCTAGTGTACGTAAGGTAATGCGCTGATAAATGACCTAGGATATGACACCAGATCCTGCAGATGTGACTGGAATTCTCTGTGTGAGGGATCGCTGGCTCAGAAACAGTCCAGTCTGAGGGGAGGGTCTTAGGAACTTTGGACAAATCTCAATCTTCAGCTGCCAGGTCATGAACCCTGGATGCCAGAAGCTGTGCTGTCGGTGTTACTCTCATGAATTTATGAAATCTCTACACCTCCTACATCCTTTTTTTTGTGGTCTGGAATGGTTGATGATTTGTGTTGGTCATGATAACCTGAACTTTGCTTGTTGCACAAAGCATTTTTGTTCCACTTAAGGTACAACAAATTAAAATTATTTGTGGCTGTGGCACGGATCAAAAGCAGAAATAAAATAATTTTGGAAGAAAATGGTTAAGATTATTATTTAGATAAAAATTTTTTCAAACATTAAAAACCTGAATTGTTTAAGTTATTTAACATGCGGGTGGTGTTGTCACTGGACTGTAACAGAATAGTTCATTCACAGGAAGATGCAGAACAGACAGATGTGATTGGGTAGAGAGAGGGAACAGTCGGACAGAGCAGCACTTTTGATTTTTGTTTTGTTTTGTTTTTGAACAGTTCTCCTGTGTGTCTGCTAATCTGACCGAGGGAGGGAGGGCGGGGGGGTTTGCTGGAAAACAAAAACAGGGAACAAAGCGGACCGGGGCCGACTGGGCCCGGCCAGTAAGTGAGACGAGGACGGGGGGCAGTGCATTGTGGGTCCCCAGCCTTAGAGACGAGCGCAGGAGAGTCGCGCAACTTTCAAGTCCTTGATGGAGCAGCTCTGCAGAGTCGGGGGGGCTATCAAAGCTGGAGGGGTCCCTGCTGGGGGGGTGGGGGGGGACTCAGGGGTGGCCCAGGGTGGGGTGGGGTAAGGGGGGGGGGGGCCTTTGAAGGCCGACAGGAACCCTCGGGGGTGATGAATTTTTCAGCAGTAGACGCGGTCGGCACTCGTACAGGTGTAAGGAAGCAGGTTGTCGCAGACATCTGTTCCGCACGGAGAGCCCCCTCTCCCCCCCCCGCCCCGCAGCCAGACTCCCGGACCGTCAGCAGATGTACTCAGGAGCGGCGGAGCGGGCTTTTTTGGTCTCACGTTTAGCGCCCGAGGGCGTCCCACACCAAAGGTAGAGCGCGGGGGTGCGCACAGCTGCGCAGCCCAAACTGGCCCCGGGCGCAAATAAAGAGATCTGATGCGCTCCGACTGCACCGGGGGCCGGCCGCGGAGAGGGAGAGCCACTTCAGAGCCGACTTAGCGCCGCAACATCTGCCGCCCAGCTCCCAGGGAGCGGCAGGGGAGGGCAGGTAGGAGCGAGGGAGGAGGAGGAGGAGGAGGAGGGGGAGGCACCAGCTCTTTTCGGGGCCTGTCGTCTCTCCCAGCAGGGCTCTGTATTGTTTGGCGTGGTGGTGGGCTGGAGGTGTGCTAACAAGGCACGGTGTAAATGATACATTAGCGTACATTAGCCTGCCACTAACGAGCGATGAGGAGGCTGGTTACTGGTCCTGGCCTGACCTTTACCAGCGTGTGTTTATGTCACGTTACGCTGTGCTTTGCACACATTGTAATGCTGGGGTACTTCCGTAACGGCATGGGTATAGGTTTGGGATTTACGTTTTGGGGTTTAGTGCTTTTTTGTGGTGTGTGTGTGTGTGTGTGCGTGTGTGTGTGTGCATGTATTTGTGGTGTGTGTGTGTATGTTTTTGTGGTGTGTGTTTGTGTGTGTTTATGTTATTGTGGTGTGTGTGTGTGTGTGTGTGTAAAAGTGGCGTTCCTGTATTTGCGTTCATAGCTCTCAGCTCTTGCTCAGACAAAGTGTGTTTTATTAGATTAATGGAAGGAAGTGACGTGAGTGGAGTAAAACTGTTTTGCAGTTAAAGGTTTTCACAACAAACCCTTTGACACTCCCCACACCAGTTGGGATTTTTATGTTTTGTCCCCTGTCAGTCGTGTGGCTTGTATATTTAAATAACATGCCGTTAACCCTTTTAGGCGGGAGGATTCTTGGGGGGGTGTTAGACTGGGCCGGTAGGATGCATCCTGGGTCACGGTCACATATGCCAAAACTGAGCCTCCCTCCCCAGGTGCCATAGCGCCCCTTCAGAGCAGAAGAGTGCACAGAAAGAGCACACTCGCCTGCTTGCACTCGCTCCGGAAGCCAAGAGACCCCCCCCCACCCATAACCCCCAAACCCCCGCAGGAAACGGAGCCAGCAGTCCGAGCCTCCGGTATTCAGAAGGACCCCAGTGGTTCTGCTTCTCCTGACCGGTCCTGGGTCCCGATCCAATTACTCTAAACTATCGACAGCACCAAAACAGACCCGATATTGTGTTTGACAAACAAACATGCGACCTCACGCTCTTCAGACAGCGACGAGGCCGGATCATATGTCTGGGGCTGTTCCACCCGTGTCCCCTCATTACAGCTCTGTTATGTTCAGAGGAAATGGCCGTCTGCGAAAACCAAAACAACATCAGCCCATTCTGCTGACAAGTGACCTGAGTTTGACTTTGTAACCAGGACACACATTATCACCAATTATCCCTGACCCTAATAGTATTTTTTTGCAAAGGGGCCGATGCCACTCAAATGTAAAAGGAGGCTGAGATTGTGTCCTCTCTTGCTCGCCCTCGATCCATCACGGCTCGCTCTGCTGACATGCCCAGTGCAGCAGTCTGAGTGCGTATTTAACATGTCCTGTCAGACCAGCCCTGCACTCGACTTCACTCTATTAATGCTCCACTTAGCAGCTCTCCTCCACAAGACATGGTTCCGGCTCAATGTAAAGAGGGTGTAGTCGTGTGGGAGTGTGTGCGGTGCCCCCCCCTCCAGCCCTGGTGTTGGAGTGTGTGTCCACACAACCTGTTCACTCGCTGTTACTGGGTACAGGCCCAGTGTACTGCAAAAAAAAGTCTGTCTTAACAAGCCTCTTGTAATGAGATCTTTTTTTTTTTCTTGCAAGTTGAAAATATGACCTTGTTTTAAGTTACTCTTTGCTTGACAAGTGACATTTTCTTACCCTGTTGGAAAATCTTGAAATGAGTCAAACTGTCACACCTCATTGGCAATATTTTTGTTTTAGCAAAAAAGTCAAAGGAATTATATTTTAAACCTCAATATAAGACTAAAATACTTTTTGTTTTTTGGAGTGTAGAACATATCACATAGTCCCATACCGAGGTCATCCGTACGATTGGCCAGGAAAATCCTGCGAGTGGCTGAAACTGACGAATGTTAGACTCACGTCACCGATATTTGCCGTCACAGATTAAAGTTGAAGTTCATTTGTTTTGGGGATACAGGGGAGGGAATTGAGGTCAGAACAGGGGTTGTTTTGTCTTCTGAACAGGTTCAACTTTGGGTCTCCTGGGGTAACAGACAAACACAGAAAGTTTGTGTTGTTAAAATAAGACGTTTCATTTAAAAACAAACGGCCTGCGGTTGGAGAATCGGGGGCCTGGCAGGCGGAGAGAATCCCTCGATCGCAGAGCATGCGAGTTCTAATTAACAGCGTAATTGGAATTAAACCAAGGCGTCACGAATAATGAATCGCTGGAAACACAAGAGGGCCTTTGAGCCATCCCTGCTCACCAAAGGGTAGAGGTGACGGCAAAACAAAACCAAACACAGTCCTCCATGCTGCTTCCCCGTTCGCCTCGGCGAGACAAAGTGCCTTCCCGCCCGAGACAGTACCCATTTTTTTTATCAGCTCTTTCTGTGGCTTGTGTTGTCTCCTTTTGTCTCTGGAGGAAGACACGCAATGTTTTTACAACCATGTCCATTTTACAATGCAGGAAGACCCTGTACATTTACTATGCAGGGAGACCCTGTCCATTTACTAGGCAGGAAGACCCTGTACATTTAATATACAGGAAGACCACATCCATTTACTATGCAAGAAGACCACATCCATTTGCTATGCAGGAAGACTATATCCATTTACTTTGCAGGGAGAGGTGTGTGAGAGAGGGGGACATTATTTATTACCATTTAAACTTTATGTAACCATGTTAGTCTCACTCAGATTACTTTTTTTGTTGTCAGAGAAATCTGGCAAGACAAGCACAATTCAAACACATACTAAAGACAATAAAACAATCTCAGAAATACTTGCATTCTTCCAGAATATTACCTGCAAGTTATCCCATGACTAAGGCATATTGTGATATTTTTTCCGCTTGTTCATGGCATTGTAAATAAAAGGTAGGATTATGAGGCAGGGGTGTAACGTTGAGGCTTTTGGATAGAACAGGAGCTGAGACGTGGCGGGGGTGTTTGTAAAGCGTAGCACATTTCTCAGATGGTAGGCGCGCGGTGGACCAGCAGCGGTTTGGGGGTCTGTGATCCACGGAACCTGCCGGAACCCCCCGCGGTGCCACGAGTGCCTCATTAGTGCTATCAGTGGACGGGCTCGTTACCCCTAACGAGCAGTAAGTGGAGAGCTGACAGGTCAATTCAGCCGCCGTTTCGCGGGAGGAGAGGAGACAGCTTCCGCGCTTCTGAAAAGGGCCCCCGCACTCTTAACCAGATTAGCCCCTTTACCGCTAACCGCTGAAAGTAGGCCAGATGTCCGTACGGCTGGTTATAAACACGGCGCTGTCTGCTGTCGCTAATCCGCCCAGGCCTCCCAGAGAGACCAGGCCCTGCCGGTAACAGGATTACGTTCAGGGACCCCTGTGAGCTTTCACCACTCAGGGGGATGGACAGAGGCCATAGGGAGGAGAGCACTGCAAAAAAGAATAACTTTTGTATAATTACTTTTTTTAAAGTCTTAACAAGTGCCTTAGTCTTATATTTAGACTTCTAAAAACTCTTATGTCTATTACTTTTTTGCTTAATGAGACAAGAAATTGGCCAGCGAGGTGAGACAGTTTGACTCATTTCAAGATTTGCCCAATGGGGTGATAAAATTTCACTTGTCAACCAACAGTAATATAAAGGAAGCTAATCTACTTGAGAGAAAAAAATTAAGATCTTAAGTCTTATTAAAAGACTAAAAACACTTGTTAAGGCAGACATGTTTTGCAGTGAGGAGAGGGGAGGGGTGAGGGGTGTAGTTTGGGGTGGGGTGGCCCATTGGAGGTGATGGGGGAGAGCGTGACTCTATCGTCTCTGAACTTCATTTACTGTGACGAGGTGTGGATGATGGTCATTAAGCAGGCCGAGCCCCTGTCTGTCTCAGGCACTCACTGATTTCAGCCTTTACATCAATCAGCAAATCACTGCCTATACTGTATTAGCGCAGAGTATCACTGCATATCCTGTATTAGTGCAGAGTACATATGAAAATAGACATGGAATTAGCATTCATTATACAGGAATCTTTAAAAAAAAATATTTTTAAAAATATAAAATATTTTTAAAAAAATACTAAAAGACCATAGGAAATTAATTCATTTATTTAGGTTTATTTGTTAGAGATTTATATGGTAACTTTCTTTTAAACTCAAAGTATTTGAAATTTGAAATCAAAAATGCAAAATCCATTAAAAAAAACATTATTATTATTATTTTAGATGTTTGATTCTATCAACGGACCGTGTATTGGTTTTTCTAGCCTTTGTGAAACTGTCACTGTGCGGAGCTCAGTTCCCGGTGATTAGGCAGACACTGGTACCTGCCCTGTGACCAGGCTACACACGTGTCTGTGTTCATGGGCCTGCCGGGGTGGATGCAGTCTGATGTCTGGTCTGGGTTTTCACCGGACGGGCTAATGCGGCGTTCGTGCATCTCCTTCTCCTTTCTTCATCACCTATTAAAATCAAAAAAGGAGAAAAAAATCATCCTGGGACAAAGAAGGACGGAATCTTGGGTTTAATTAAATGACATTATTGTAAATGTCAGCTTTGCGGAGCGCAGCTCTGTCAGATGAATTCTTTTCCTCCCCACTCTGACAGACGTAGAAGAAAATCATGCGGAGATCGAGTAATGTATTGTAATTTTCACGTCCTAGTCGTCTGTTTGATTTGAATTTTAAAATAGATATCGAGGATGGTCTCTGTAGGATCAAGTTTTTGCGGGGAGACTCTTTTTTGGGTGGCCATTTATAAATGTTTAAATGCGGGTCTGTGTGTCTATATAACTACTGTACTTCATAACTGATATAGTGTAAGGCTTACTTATATGTTTGCGATCTGATAGTTTATTTTTATTATTCAGTTTATTATCTTGTTTTTATTTTCAAATGTATGGAACTATATTTTAAGTGAAATAAAGATTGAAACATTACAAAATGAATATAAAAATACAAATATGAAAATAAAAACATAAAAAATGATATTATAATTAATTGACAAAAAAAATATTAAATTGTTTTGAATTTATTTTTTAATGGAATGAGCATTATTATACATCATTCATCACAACTATTCATAAAATTAACATTATAAATGATATAGTATAATAATGGTAATGCAGTAATATTATATTAATTATAATGTATTCACATTTAAATTCTATTTCAAATATTTAAATCTCATTTTCAGTTTTTATCTCTTTTCTTCCATGTCTACAAATGTTAAACATTCATATTTCATTTTGGCTTACTTTGTAAATTGTATTTGTTATTTCAGTACAATAGCTTGTCAGCCAGTTGTAAAAGCAGCACTGTCCCTCTTTTGTACATGTCTTGTTACACTTTGAGTCCGTTTTAAATCTAATTTCACAGATTATTGTAAAATAAGCAGACAAATGTAGAACATGACACAGGGCGTTATTGTGAGAGTGTCTATACTAATTAACACAGTTGTGAAGGGCTCTTCCCGTTCTTAATAGGCTGCTGGTCGGGTGTGTCCCAAATGTCGATCTCTGCTCAGAGACAGCTGCATCGACGGAGTGGGGGAATGGGCGCGGGCTGGGGTCAAAGGTCGTGGCTTCTGGCTGTAGGAATGCGTTGTTGTGGGAGAGACGCGGGATTATATAACTTCCCGGGGTGCTGACAGAAGACGCGCATCAGCGCTAACCCTGAACGGGGGCCTCTGGTCCCTCGTCATGCGAACACGGGCGTCCCTGGCACTGCCTGAGAGGGTCACTCCGCTTCCAATTAAGCGTCGCACGCGGTTAACCCCCTCACTGCTGCCACGCCGGAGCTTTAATTAGCTTGATTATGCAAATGAGCTTTGTAATGCAAATGGGGGGAACCCCTCTTTACCATAAACCAGAGGCCCGGACAGCTACTAATGGAGGTTTTATTTGTTTTTGACAGTAATTAATCGTGCCGGCTAAAGCGCTAAGGGTGTTCCGTGTTTGTCGCCCATTTATCCGTTGTCCAAAAAGTGGGAACAGGCCTGTCTCCTCACAGTGAAATGCGTCCCTTAAAAGAGTCCTCCCGCCCCGCTAACTCTCAGCATGGCGGAAGCCTCCTAAGTGCGTCTTTAAGTGGACGAATCTTCTTACCGAACGATCTTCTTACGGAAGGATTTTGCCGTGGCTCGGCAGCGCGGCGGATTGTGACGTGAACAGATGTCTTTTTTATAAGACGTTAGCTCTGCCATCTTTTTGTCAGTTTGCGTTTGGAGCTCCCTCAACATCTGATTATCCCAGCCTGAATTATTCATACATAAATGACATGGTCTTGTTCATTATTGATAGAGGGGGACAGACACAGATGTGAAAAGAGTTGGCTGTATTTCTGAATACTGAAGGAGACTAACTTAACCCCCCCCCCCCCGTGTTGACTAACCTACCTCTATGGAGCAGCAGGTTCGTTGATTGGGTCCTATAATAAACTCATCTGCTACAATGTGTTTCAGTGGTGGGCCCACACATTTTATAACTGTAGTAAAATCCTTTTATATTATTACAATTACATATTACATTTTGGTATTTCAATATTATCATATTGTGGTTTCCTTGCATAGGTAATATTCAGTTAATATTATATGTATAGGTGTAATATGCATTTAATGTGATTTCATATTGTACAGTTCAAATATTACTATTTATAATAAACTAAATTATTATTATATTATACTAAAATAATAATAATTGTGTCATTCAACCTGAATTATTATATTTGTATGGAATTCATATTTTGCTAATAAAAAAGTATGTTCACAGCTGAGCTTTCTATCAACTGGTGTTGATATTTAATATCAGAGGTCTATTGTTTGTTTGTTTGTTTGAGTCCAGCTTCTCCTGTGTAAACCAGTGGGCTTGTTTGTCTGATCCTTTGGCCTGACAAAGAAAGGGTAAAGAGACATCATATTTTATCAATATGTCATTTGTCATTATAATGAATGTCTGTTATACTAATGACAATAGTTTATAAACCATTATAATTAATAATGCTAATGTGCAATTTGATGATTTATAGGGTCACTAATTAATTGAAATTAAATAAAGGCTTCACAGATTTAATTAATATTCACGCAAGCTCCGAGAACATACCCAAACAAAACTGTGTTATTATAAAAATTATTATTATTATTATTATTATTATTATTATTATTATTATTACTATTTTTAGTAGTAGTAGTCATAGTATTATTATTATTATTATTATTATTATTATTATTATTATTATACTTCTATCAGTAAATGTTTTGTATAGTATCATTTCATTGTGCCTGTTTATTGTTTAGTATTCAGAAGATTTAAAAAAACTGGTCAGTAATGTGTGACATTCTTTGCATAATATGAAATGGGAAGAATTTTATATCAGTTCTCAAATGAGGATCAGTGAGCAATAAAACCAAATTAACAAATTCATATCAACTATGAAAAATGTTTATCCATTGATCTAATTTGACAGAAATTGTTGTAAAAGCGTCTTTATTTTGTCAGCCTTTCGTCAGTGAGTTCTTTTTACAGTGCCATTAATACAGAGCACTGGGTACCTATAAAAAGTCCTTCCAAACAAAGAAAACCAAAGCAATCTGTTCATCCCGTGTCTCCTACACGCCTGTATGTTCGTCTGTCCGTGTGTCTCAAGACGAACACGTCTAAGCGTTGCGGATTCCCAATCTTTGTGTACACAGATGCGTTCTCTCGATCCCCTTCCTCCATCGTCTTAATGGTGTTAACCCCTCAGATGTCTTCGCCCAAGTCAAGTATCTTATGTGTCTACCTCGCTAATCTGGCTTCCCAGCTACGGACCGGCAGCCAAAGCCAGAGTTAGCGACACACTGGCAAAAGATGTGCCAGGCCTTTTTCACACTCTTTCTCTCTTTCTCTCTCCCTCTCTCTCTCTCTCTCTCTCTCCCCTTCCCCTTCCCCTCTCTCTCTCTCTCTCTCTCTCCCCTTCCCCTTCCCCTCTCTCTCTCTCTCTCTCTCTCCCCTTCCCCTTCCCCTCTCTCTCTCTCTCTGTCTCTCTCTACCTTTGTCTGTTCAAATTGACATGGGCTACTCTTTGCGATGGTGACAGTGGCACTAATTAAGACGTAGAAGCGCGGGCAGCAGGTTTGTGAAGGTTACACGGTCTGTACTGCAGTAAGTGATAAGGGATGAAGCCCCTGATGACATGCGACGCTTTCGCTGGGAGTGATGCAAACTAGCGCTAATGAAGGAACTCAGAGAGGGGGCACTGGGGGGGATGGGATGGGGGTAGGGGCTGGGACACCAGCCCACCAGCCTTACTGACTCAGAAGAAGCTGGGATCTCTGGCTCAGAACGTCTGTGCCAAACGATTGGATCAAAAGTATAATAAGACAGGGCACTACTTTTTATGAATTATGAGTATATATGGACTAAACTAAAATTTGAATCAACATTGTGTATTTTTGCTATTTTTGACCAGTTAATATTTTCTGCAAATACGTGTTCTGAATAGCAATATTTTTCTGGGAATTCAAATCAAAAGAGGTCAATAGTTCATGAAAGAATATCAAAAGTTAAATTTTACAAGGGCACATAAACATAGTGTGTGTGTGTGTGAACCGGGAAATTTCATGTGGTCTCTTGTGAATCTAGTAGCAGCTAGATCTCAGTGGTGTGGACACATTACATTGCCTATACCTGTACTGTATTGTTAAAGTGGCAGTCCGAGCCAAGCTTATCATTATTTATGTTGTTCAAATTGATTGATTCATTACTTCAGTCAAAAGAATGGAATTGAAAATCTGTGATGATTGAGCTTAATTATATGCATTTATATATGCCTTAAAATATTTTAGTGTTACCTCCTGTTATGCATAAAAACAGTTGATGTCGGTTGGCTTTGGTTGGATTTGTCGTGTTTTTGGGGCGAATGACGTGGCGGCGGTGAAACGAAGTTCCCGGGACGTGCGTGTGCGCTTCCGCACCGATGAGCGGTGGTATCGGCACTTCCGTACGCAAGGCCGACTGTCACAATAACCCTTCACACACAGCCTGACGTGTCACACGCTAGGAGTGCTCACGGAGTTACTGGGGCATCCGGTGTAGCGCTTAGCTCTGTAGTCATGAGAGTCAGGAATCAGGACCTCGTAAAAACATTTTATTTATTTATTTATTTATTTATAATGGATGTGGGGCCTATTGCAAAAAATAAATAAATAAATTGAGGAAAGGTATGTCTGTTGCTATCCTTTCAACTTCAAATTAAATACCATCTTTTTATATGTTTTTGCTATGTTTCTGTCATTTGCATGCGGCTTTGTAACATGAAAATTGAAAAGATTAAATTAAATTCAGCAATTTTGTGTTTTGTTGTTTCAGTGTGATTTGGACATTAAATCAGAAAGCCGTACACAAATGAATCATACTGTACATAAAACATGAAATCCAGAATCTTTTTTTCCTTCAGAGGAAATATGCTTGACGTGTTGTGTTGAAACACATAATCAAAGAATATGTAGAATACCTAGGGGATTAGCATATATCTTACAGTACTATAAGAAACAAATGCATGTTAAAGGTAGACAATCCTGAACTACAGGCATTTTGCCTGTAGAGCATCAAGACTTCTTCATGAAATATGCTCTCTGCTATACTCACATAGTGATGAATTCTTTATAAGCCTAGCCACTGGGAAACTATTCATATAATCATTTTTAGTGTATGTCAATGGCAATTGAGGTTATTTTGCAGTTGAAATTTGTTTTAATATGACATCTTGAGATGGAAAACGGGCTTGAGGCGACCTTGCATATGTTCAGTTTTAACATATGCAAATATCTAAGACGATACCACTTTGTCTTTTGTGATATGAATTAGTATTCGCGGAATATATAAGCTCTGCTGCTTTATGGATTCTTGCTAGCAGCTGTTTAGCTGTGTACCCTGGTCTGGCTCAGTGGCTGAAGCTAAGCATCTTTGGGCTCAGTTTGGACTTGAATGGAAGACCTTCTGGGAGAACATTGCTTCTAGAAGTATTGAGGGCTGGGCTGAAGCAAAGGGTGTGGCTTTCCCTCAGTATGCATACAGTACCTCCATCCATTGCCTAAGCTGCTTATTCCTGGTTAGGGAGCTGGAGCCTATCCCAGCATACATTGGGCAAGAGGCAGGAATACACCCTGGACCCCACCAGTCTATTCACTCACACACTTATACCTAGAGGCAATTTAGAGGCAACTCTCCAATTAGCCTAACCTGCACGTCTTTGGTGTGTGGGAGGAAAGCGGCGTACCCAGAGGAATTGTGGAGACAGTGAGAACATGCAAACTCCACACAGGAAGGGGATCGAGTCCTGTCCACTGCACATACCCATCCCACTGTGTGGTAGGAACAAGTGCTGTAGGCTGTCTTTTGGATGAGACAGGAAATGAGATCCACACCTGGCTGTTTCAACCTGCCAACTAATGACCAGCCAGTTTAACTGGCTCAGTAACTCCCTCCCTCTCCACCTCAGCTGATGTGTGGTGAGAAGTCTGACACAAAATGGCTACAGTGCACCATTCAGTTGGGTTATATGCATTGGTTGGATTCCCCCTTCAGTCTGAAGCGCTTTGAGATTGTGATCATGAGTTGAAAAGGGATCCATTAATGCAACCCATTATCATTATTACGTGAGTTCCAGCAAGTCTCCAACAAGTCTTAAGCAGCTCTTAACTTTCAACTTGTGAATGATAGCATTACCATGGCTGCTGTTGACATTCTCTGGATAGGGTAACATTTTAGTTTGAGAGTAGAGAAATTCAATTGAGTCCTGGGAGAGTATTTTCTGCTCATATAGATTTCTAGGGAGAGATATCTCCAAAAAGACCATAAACCATGGTTTTCCAAAGTTATATAATGAGATAAAGGAAGAACATCTGGAACTGCAGAAACGTCCCATTCCTGCCGGCGGGAGGTATTTCTGCGAATGCCATGTCGTCTGGCTGACAGCTGACTGGAGTTAGTGCCTCAGCCTGCATCTCCAGGTCAGAATGTTCCGGTTAGCCGTCCGCTGCTCCGAACAGGTGTCAGCACCACATGCGCAAGATGGGCTTTTAATAGCCACAGCAATATTTAAGCATATTTTCTCTGGCTGTGTTCATTTGCATAATTAGTCTAATAAATACCTTGCCTAAACAACAACTGCATTCTCTGAACGCTGTGTAATTTGCAGAAGTGTGACTGCTCCTTTCTTTGCACAAGGCTTTAAACATTAGGGGCCTGATTTACTAAGACTTTTAGCACAAGCAAAATGACTAGCAGAACCAATGATTGATGCAAAACAAATACCATGGCCAATCATTGGTCA